>NC_133771.1:51682129-51701566 GCF_003597395.2 Chelonoidis abingdonii
GAGTACAGAAACCGATTTAAAGAGCCCTTTATATCGATATAAAGGGCCTTGTAGTGTGGACGGGTAGAGCGTTAAATCGGTTTAACGCTGCTAAAATCAATTTAAACGCGTAGTGTAGACCAGGCCTAAGACAGAGAGTATCTTATTGCCTTTATATAAATTCATGGTACGCCCATATCTTGAATACTGCGTACAGATGTGGTCTCCTCATCTCAAAAAAGATATATTAGCTTTAGAAAAGGTTCAGAGAAGGGCAATTAAAATAATTGGGGGTTTGGAATGGGTCCCACATGAGGAGAGATTAAAGAGGCTAGGCCTCTTCAGCTTGGAAAAGAGGAGACTAAGGGGGGATATGACAGAGGTATATAAAGTTATGAGGGGTGTGGAGAAGGTGAATAAGGAAAAGTTATTTACTTGATCCCATAATGTAAGAAGTAGGGGCCACCAAATAAAATTAATGGGCAGCTGGTTTAATACAAATACAAAGAAGTTCTTCACACAATGCACAGTCAGCCTGTGGAACTCCTTGCCTGAGGAGGTTGTGAAGGTTGGGACTATAACAGGGTTTAAAAGAGAACTAGATAAATTCATGAAGGTTAAGTCCATTAATGGCTATTAGCCAGGATGGGTAAGGATTGGTGTCCCTAGCCTCTGTTTGTCAGAGAGTGGAGTTGGATGGCAGGAGAGAGATCACTTGATCATTACCTGTTAGGTTTGCTCCTTCTGCAGCACCTGGCATTGGTCACTGTCGGTAGACAGGATACTGGGCTGGATGGACCTTTGGTCTGACCCATTATGGCCATTCTTATGTATGTTAACCAATAATATAACATAGGTTACATAAAATGTGTCTGTTCTGTAAGTGAATGGGACAAACTTTCCAGTATATATACTCACAATTTTGAATTAAAAAGTCACTTTCCTCAGTAGTCACTTAAAACTAGCTATTTTGGTGAACATGCTTGACAGTAAAATAATTTCCTGGAATAGCTGTAAAATGGATCACAAAAGAGGCTTGAACACAGCTGGAGTGAGTTTGTTTGAATTCATTTAAAATTGTTTGCAGTATTCACCTACTCTTAGAAGATGAGGATTTATTTGCATGACACCACATCAGCCTACAGAGTATTAAAAGTACTAAACCACAGAATTATAGAACCATGATAACAAAATTGATAAAAAGAAATTAACCTGTGAAACTCATTGCCCAAAAATATCACTGGGGCCAGGAGTTTTGAAGGTATCGAAACAGGACTGCTATGTGGAGAGTGGGTACAGCAGCCAGAAATCCTACAGGGAGCGTTAGGAAGGTTTGCCAGAACAGAGCTTTCCAGATGACTTTCTAAGCCCAGCCAGCCATTTTCATATCTGTAGCTCTCTAGGAGGCTGTAAGGAAGATTGCATAGAGCCATAATAGTATAAACAAGTTAAGTAGATATTATTGGGGATGGGAGGGGAAAGAGGGGGCAAATATACAGTTAGTTCAAGGCTCCTACTGGACCGCATGCAAAACTGTGAGTGGCTCTCACGGTTTCTTTGCATACTAGATTAATGAACTTAAGGAGTTTAATGTACAAATATTTAGCTGTGCACATATGTACATCTCAGCCACCCTAAGATGTACATTTTAGTTTCAGCTCTGTTGAATAGCAAGCTGTCATTTACATCAATGAAAGCAGGATCAAGGGCTGATCAGAAGAGGCCACAGGATTTCCTCTCCGTCCATTATGAGATCATTAAAAAATTGCTGAATTTTACTTGCTGAATCTTTCCAGATCATGTTCCCTTTCTGCAGAGAACAACACCTTAAAATTTTGGCATGAAAAATAAAAATTTCAGCAAGTTTGAATAAAAAGAAGGGGTTCTAATGAACTGTTTTACAGCCTTAAATCTAGCTGTTTGTAGGAGATGCCTAGTAGAATGAACCGAGAAGAAAACAGATATGAAGCAATGGTTTGTGGTAAGAAGAGAGTTTGAGAGTAAGTCTACTTGAAGCTGGCAGGTGTGAATACCAGTTTGATGAGGCATACCCATGCTAGCTCTACTTGTGTTAAGGTGCTAATACTAGAGTGTAGCTGTGGCAGTGCACATGGTTGGAGGGGTTAGCCATCATGAGTATGTAGTCATCCAAGAGACCAGGCATTTAGTTGGGTCAGCTAACCCTCTTGCTGGTCGCAGTGCTGTAGCTACGCTCTATTTTTAGTGCACTAGCTTGACCAGAGCTAGTGCAGGTGTGTCTCCTAAAGATGGGAATTGCACCCTTCGTGTGAAGTTTAGACATACGCATAGTTATTCTATTCAAAAGTATATTATGTAGTTGACATTTCTTTCCACTGATAACTCTGTGCTGCAGGAAGCAGCAGAGATTCAAAGTAAAATAGAAATATTAAGAATCATTAGTAACTGATTCACATCCAGGAACAATTTTTTCAGCTGACCTCCATTTGTACATATAAATCACTCATGTACCCAACTTTTTTGTCTACTCTCCCTTGCAAATGTTAGAATCTAGAGACTTAAAATCTATTTATATACACACCAACTGGAAAATGTGGTCCCCGATATATCATTTCAAACCCCAAAATTACTGCATAATGCTCAGACATCTGACACATGGAAAAGTTTTTAAAAGCTGTAATGAACCGAAGCAGGTCAGATACCTCTGAAATGTTCAATTTACACACAAACAGGCAGACAGCCTGTAAACCATAAGTGAAACCAATTATAAACCTCTCCACTATGGTCCATAATAGCCTAATAAAAAAGTAGTGCTATAGCAGAGCTGATAGTGGAGATAAGCTCCCAGCTGTTCTGACAATAGATGTTATACAGCTCAGTCTAATAAAGGATCCCATTTTTGTTTAGGCTGGGAATGTTCTATGTACAGAATGTTTGCAAAGAAGGGCCAGATCTTTACTACTTTTAACATGCAGATATTGTACAATATTAGACTAATCACTTCCTAAATCACTGTTTCAATTAAGTTGTGTCTAGGCATCATTGCCTTTAACAACTATCACAAACCTGAAGCCCCAAACATCTGAGGTAAACCACGCATCTATGAACTTTTGCATGATAGGATATTAGATTCTGGATATCTTTATTAGAGTCAAATAAACAAACACTTGCTCAGTCAGTATGCATAAGTCGTTGCTGTGATTGAGCTAAAGCTATGCAGACTTCACAGTTTTTGTTTAGCAGAATTGCATACAAAAGTTTGGTTTTCTATGTGATTTTTTTCTTTACCCCTCCTTGCCTCCACTGACGTTAATCAGAAACTGTTTTAATTAAAACAATATTTTTATGGTGAATACATGATTTTTTCTATACGTTTTTGATTTAAAAGTCATTGTAGCTTGGACAGTTTCACTAGGAAAAACTTCTCTGCATTTGTTCTAAGGTTTGCAAAACCTTGGCAGAAGTTTCCAAGAAAAAGGGCCCATTTCCAGATTTTATTTCATTAATTTTTTTAGAAGAAGGTGGGAGTGAAAACTCCTGAATTTTGAATGATTTTGTATTTATTTACATATTTAGTTTAACTCAGATCAGCAGTGCTTTACAATGGAAATTGCTTCATAAATTACAATATATTTGAAATACGGTACCCCTGAGTTGATCATTGGCAGTAGAGACTGAATCTAGGATCTCTGAATCTAAAAGCATGGCTTCCGTTATCTGAACTAGAAAACCAGAGGTGGGGACAGAGAGCCTCTCTGTGTATGTATGGGATGTGCACTTTCCAAGACTGGAGAAGCTTGGCCCCAGCTTCAGAGGTTCACCCTTTTCAAAATCTCATATGTGCTGCCACTTGTAACCTGACATGTCTAGTACACCACTGGCAGTGGGGTTTAAACCTGAGAACTCTGGATCTTAAAGCATGAGCTTCTGCTACCTGAGCTGAGTGAGACAGATCTGCTAGCTGAAAAGCTGCACACTCATCAGCATCTGTGTGATTCAGCCACTAGTGAGGTTCTGAGGGTCACACTGAGTGCGCATGGGTTACACAGGGAGAGTGGAGCATGGCACTGAGGGTGCTAATGTCTAGAACTCCACGCCACTTCTGCTGTCTACACAGGACTGTCTCAGAGATAAGCTGAGCTTTAACAAAACATCCTGTGAAGGGTAGAAATGACTATAACGTGGGCTGGGTGTGGTTTTTCATTCCATTTGGTTAACCTGACTCACTTCTCCACTTTTGCTTCTTTCAGCCCTACATAGTGTATTCCTTATTATTCTCCATAATACCTGTGATAGCTCTCTAAAGAACATCAGCAATTGGGGGCATGTCTGTGACAAACAGCATGACAGATTTTAGAAAAAAAAGTGCACAGTGACTGTCTTTATCTACAACTTGAAAATCAGTCTGTATATACAGTATTGCACAGTGCAAGTTGAAAATTGTATGCATCTCTGTGGGTGCCATTCAAAAATCAATATTTACCAATAGTTAACACATCACAGTACCTGAAATATTGATGGTTTTTCTTTTATGAGAAGGGCATGCTGCAGTTTCTCAGATATTACTTTGTGATAACTCCTGTTAAGTATTTACTGTTTATGTCAACCACTCTACTACAATACATTGCCTGAAGTGGTTGAGCTGAAGGTAAACATGTACTTTATTCATCTGTAAAGTACAGCACAGGACATGTTAGGTCCAGCAAAATAGATAGTATTTAATAAAAACGCATTCACTGGTCATTAGGCTTTCTGCCCTGCACTTGGCCATGACCATCTAACATGGATTAAAGATGTTAATGTCCCTGTGTACACAGGAGTTTATAAGCATTGTGGTTTAAAAGGTGTCAGATAAAAAAAATTGTTATATGCAGTTGCCTGCAGGGCCGGCTCCAGGGTTTTTGCCTCCCCAAGCAGTAGCCAAAAAAAAACCCAACACAATTGTGATCTGCTCTACCGCCGTTGCTTCAGTCTTTGGCAGCTATTGGGCAGCTGGTCCTTCACTCCAAGAGGGAGTGAGGGACCTGCTGCCGAAGAGCCGGACCTGCCGCCCCAAGCAGCTGCTTGCTGGGCTGGTGCCTGGAGCCAGTCCTGATTGCCTGATATTGACAGTATAGAATGGGACTGCTTTAACTCTAGTATCTGTCTTTTTTCTTCCTCATCTTAGTAGTTCCTTGATTTGGTGTGCTCATCCAGACATTTCTAACAACTAAAATGTTCCATAAGTTTAAAGTAAAATTACTACTGAGAAACACAGGGAGAAAATAGTGATAGTCATATAATTCTGTCAGGTGCACACACTGAAATTTAAAAAGATCTCCAAGTATAATTATATGACTCTGTAGGAGCCCCCTTGTGGTGTGGCAGTTTCCCCCTGCTTCTATTTCCCTCCGACATTCAGGAATAATCTAATCACACTGTCTTTAAGAAAGATATACTCTGCCTCTCCTGGGGAGGTTGAATTTATTAAGCATTATCTAGTTCCCAAGAAGAGCCACTCTCCTTTTGGTCCTCCCTTGGTTAAGGGCTCCAAGGTCCTCCTCTGGACTGTGAGGTTCTTGGCCTGGCCTCCATGGTGTGCAAACTCTCCCCTTAAATTCAAGATTTCATGGTCCTCCTTTTGGGGACTGTGAACTGGCTGAATTCTTCCTCTCCGTGGGCTATTCTTGACCAGACTTGGAGCCTGTTTTTCATTCACTTGGCCAGTCATCTAACCATTCCCTCTAGCCTTCCCAGGTGTGTCTAATGACACAAATTTCTGTCTGAGCTGACTGGGAGAGAGGGGAATCTTGCTCCACCATCCCTAATAGTCTCCTGGTGTCAGGGCCTGTATGCAGTCTGGGAGTTAGAGACATAATGTTGTGGAGCAATTAAAGGAACACCCAAATTGTGTGCTGTGTCACATCACCATCGTAACTATTGGTTTTGATTATTTTAATCTGTTTGTAATACCATGATGGATTTCTTTTTAATGGAAATTTAAACTTCAGATGATATTTCCCATCAGAGCAGAGTATCAGTTTTAAGGTAGGTCATATTTGGGCTCTGAATAATACGTTGCATTAAAGCAATGATTCAAACTAAGTGTGAAATGTTAAATGAAGGCTATCATTTAAGATGAAATTTTGGAAAACTAACTGGTTCTCTTTATAGGACATTAAATGCTGAGACAGTCACAAAGATTTATGTGACGATATTGATTCATTTATATAAAGATGCTGAATGTAGTTCTAGGAGCAGCTATTAAAATATTCAAAGTCATCTGCTTACAAAAGGACAGTAATAAAAACATTCAGTTTCTTAGCGGAATAAAAAATGAGATACAGTTATTAAAAAATAGAAAAGAGCCCCTAAATAAAACTGAGTGGTCACATTTAATAACAGACTTAATGGAATATAAAACATTGAGAGTAACAGCTCAAATGGTTATAAGAGGGAAAGGAATATATTGGCATACATTTTACTCAACTATTAAATTTAGTGCAATGGCTCCTAAGGTAATGCACAAAGTCAAGAATAAAATTAGTGAACTAAAATTGATACTTAGAGCCAAATTTTATTCTTGGACTTCCATGCACAACTCCTCCTGCTGTCTTCAATAGGAGTAATTTGCCATCATTCAAGGGCAGAATGTGTCTCTTTGTATGGGGAGGGGAAGCTAATTTGCAAATAGCAAAGTTTGTAGGGGAGGCGGACAAGTACATTCTTCTAAGGAGTTCATTATTTAGGATTTCTTTTCCCATTTCCCCTCTCTTTTTCATTACTAGGGCTAAATCTAAATCCTCTTAGAGTTAATGGGATTCCTTATATTGTCTTCAGTTGACTTTGAATCTAATTCTAGGACCTCAAGATTATTAAACAGAGGAAACTATGTTGATGTAATTATAAGACTTTAACTTTTGAATCTTCTGACTCGGTGTTTAAAATTCTCAAAACATTTTTAATCATGCCACAATAAGTAATGTGAGAGAGGCCATATTGGGACAGACCAGTGGTCCATCTAGCCCAGTGTCTTATCTTCCAACAGTGGCTGGTGCCAGGTGCTGCAGAGAGAATGAGCAGAACAGGGCAGTTATTGAGAGATCCATCCCCTCTCTTCCAAGACCAGCTTCTGGTGATCAGAGGTTTAGGGCCACCCAGAGCATGGGATTATGTCCCTAACCATCTTGGCTAATAGCCATTGGTGGAGCAAACCTCCCTGAATTTATCTAAGTCACTCTCATATTAAGATATGCATCTAACAGCATATGAATAACTACACATACTTGTGAGCAAGAAAACATTGTTGAAGGAATTTGGGTCAAATTCATCCCTTGAGTAAAAGTTCCAAAATCAATGGATTTAAACTAGAGATGAAATTGGCCCATTAAATTTAGAATGTTCTGACATTTATGTTTAATGTCTCAAACATAATATTAACATAGAACTTTATTTCATGTTTTTAAAGACAGAAGCAAATTGAAAGAGAAAAATAATCGAAAATCTATTGTTAACTGAGTATCTGGCCCTTCAAAATAGCTGAATAAATGTTCTGCAAGCTCATTATATTAGTGCTCCAAAATAAAATCACTTCTGAACTAAGAAAAATCAAATCTGCTACTGAAGAGAAAAATGTTAGGTTTGAAGAGCCATTTCAACAATAATGAAGTGCATATTGTCTCTCTTTCTGTCCTGTAACGTGCCTAGCACTCTCTTGGACACTTTAAAATACTAAATATTCAATAAATGGAAGACGGGTTTAGAAATGAGCGCCAAAACAACTGTAACTATAGTGCTACTATAAGAGACTTTTAGATGTCTAATTTAATTATTGAAAACTCATTTTGTATATGAGGACTCTAGAAACTGTAAAAATGCAAAATAAATGACAGTTACTGTTCTACATTGCTTAATAGCATGTCCATGAAATTTAAGAACTATGTGAACATTTGGTACCTATTGTGGAAATGAGACTAGTCAGCTTCAGGTGAATGTAATAACTGGGTCGGAGAGCGCTGGTGAAAGTGAAAAACTGATGGATGTCCCATCTGTCACTCTGAGAAACTGAAAAGATCACAAATGTGGCTAAATCTCATATAGGTTTATTGGCAGGATATGAAGGGGATTCTGACAGGTATGGCAAGATCCTGGACAAATCTTACTGAATTAAGTTTAAGTATTTCAGGAGCTCATATTCAAAACACAAATGTTTGTGTTACTGTGGGATTGTAGGTAACTCATCTAGGAGACATGGCTAATGTAAACCTTGGGAAGTGTAATGAGTTTCAAAGGACTCTTTTAAACAATGGGCTAAGACAAGAATGAACGTTAGTTGAGAGGGTTTCCTAGAAAATATTTGAGAGGATGGGAATTCAAATGCCCATTTCTGGACCTGATCTTTTGACGCTTCGCCACAGGGAGGAAATCTATATCTACAAATTACCTATGCCCAATATCAAAAGGACCAAATGTCATAAAGAAGTAACTCAGATTCATGGGGCTTCTTGTTGTGAAAAACAGGAGTTATGAATTTGTGATCTCAGGAAAACCTTGGTTTGGGGGCGGGGAGAGGAGGGATTTGAAGGACAGTTCACTGCCCTTGTTGGAGTTAGGGGGTGATCTCTGATAAGTTTATTAGTATGCGTGTAGATTCTTTTACAGTTTTAATGTTTTCTCTGTTATGGTTTAATACTAAGAATAAATGTGCTTGCTTATAAAATGCTATGTTATAACCTAATTGTGGGCAATACGTTATTACCATTGCTGAGGAGAAAAGTAAAGCAGGCCTGCTTAGGCAGTCTGATTTTGCTGGGTAGGCAGGGAACTGTGCAGCCTGAAAATAACCTGGTCAGGAGGGACAGAGTTGGATGTCTCTGCCCAAGAGAGACTTCAGAGATAGAATCCTAAGACAGTGGGCCCTATCTGGACCATAGGGGGCGATATAGATGCAGTTGCCCTGGAGTGTGAGAGAGAGATCGATTTTTGTTTTGTTTACTACCTCTCTTATTCAGTCTCTATTGAATTAAGACCACCAATAAGTTACATGAAGAATTAAAGTGCAAGTCTGTTCAGAAAAGTGACTACAGAAGTGGCATTCTGGGATTCCACGTTTATTTCCTATTGACTAGGTTTAAATTTGCTTAGTTTATAAGAACATAAGAACGGCCATACTGGGTGAGACCAAAAGTCCACTAGCCCACTATACTGTTTCTTATTCTGGAAAAGACAGGAAGTTAAAGAAGATATTGGGAAATGGAATTTTATATTCCCATTTTTAAATAGAGCAGAGAAAAGATATGACACTTTGTTTTTTATTTAATTGAAATTCAGGAGTGGGAACACAGAGACAACCACAGATAGCTGGCCAGCAAGTCTAAATATAGTGTCTATAGCATTTGCCATCTGGTTGCAGGCACTGGAAATTGTTCTTCTATGGTCCAGCCTCACCAACTTCTCTCGAAATAAAATAGTTTTCTTATGTTCTGGGAACTGTGGTTCAAATGATCTACTGTCTTCCCAAATGACTATTATTATTTACATAAGAATGGCCCTACTGGGTCAGATCAAAGATCCATCTATACCAGTATTCTGTCTTCCAACAGTGGCCAGTGCTAGGTGCCCCAGAGGGAATGAACAGAACAGTTAATCATCAAGTGATCCATCCGCTGTCACCCATTCCAAGCTTCTGGCAAAGAGAGGCTAGGGACACCATCCCTGTCCATCCTGGATAATAGCCGTTGATGGACCTATCCTCCATTAACCTATCTAGTTCTTTTTGAACCCTGATATAGTATTGACCTTCACAGCATCCTCTGGCAAGGAGTTCCACATGTTAACTGTGCATTGTGTGAAAAAGTAAGTAAAAATATACTTTTTTCTAACTGCCAGCCTTGCAGAATCAACCAGAAACCTGAAAGACCTGCTCAGTTCTTTCTTTCTAGTACTTCATCCCTGGTGAAAAAGTGTCTGAAGACAAGTTTATGCCTTCTCTTACACCATTTTCTTGTGATTATCCCCTTCATGTAACCTGTATTTTTCTATTGCCTTTAGTGAGTGCAAACAGATATAACTGATTGACCCTGTAGTTAGAATTTAGAAACAATTCTATTGATGATGTGAAAGAAGGAATAGAATCCAGCTCAGTCCTTTTTAAACAGTAGGAAATACCAATAAAAAGGAGTAAAAGCATATTTTTTCCCCTCTAAAGTAAGCAGGAATAACTCTGGATACATGGAAGCAGCAAATCTGATTAATAAGAACATGTAATGTTCTTCAGGCTCATTTCAGAGTAGTATGGCACTTTTTAAATGAAATCCTGTTCTAGGATTTTAATTACATTGTAAAACTTTGCATTCTTCTCCCGTGGGATTTAGAAGATGTATAGTTAATTTCCCAGGAAATAGCCCTTAGAATGAATATTTCTCATCATGAAATATTTGATGAAGATGTGTAAAAGAATAAATATTCATTTATTTGGGGAAAAATAGAAATAGGTAGAAACGGGATGTAAATTTAGTCAAGAATTGGTTAAAAACTGCTTGAGCCTCCTTGAAAACTTTTGAAAATCCTTCAATTTTTAAACAATTCTCCTGTCTTTCAGTAGTTCTGTTTTTCGTACTTTCGTTGCTTGTTACTTAGGAGCACATTCTGTCTAAATCCTATCCTTTTGGGAAAAAATAGTGATGTATTTGTGTGTTGTGAAAATTTGTGCTGTATTTCCAGAAACTTGCATGTTGCAATGGTGGCAGAATATCTACCATATCATGACTTTCCACATATGCAGTTTGACAATGTGCATCTGTCTGTGTGAGCTTTACAGAGCTACATTTAGAAACATATGGTCATTCTTCAATCAATAATTAGAATCAGATCTAAAGTTAAACTTAACTGTTTATATTAACTCAAGGTACCTCATTCAGCCTTGAAAAGATACAAAGTATGTAGCTTTTAGATATTTTTAAAAGTAAACTGAGAATTTTTGTGACAGTTATATTTCTTTGAAATCAATGGGAGTTTTGCCTTTGCCTAAATTGGTACAAAGTTTAGCCCATTGTAGGATCTTCCCAATCCCTGAATGACATAGCTGTAGCAATCCAATATATAATACACTCGGATTTTCTGCATTGTAATGAAATATTAAGCAAAGCAAATTGCTAAATATTGTGGCATGCTGTGGAAGTTGCAGCTGGCATGGTGTTCTTCCAGCCTTGGTATCAAACCTTTGACATGTTAAATCAGTGTCCTTCCAGATTAAGACTAAGCAAGAGGAAAGTTATAACAGTTTAATGCAGCCCAAATTTAATGTTATCAAATGCCATGTCCAGCTTCGCTTCAACCAAGCCCTCATTTCTTTACCTAGGTACCAGAAATGGCTCTAAACATCTCAGAGGCCCTCATGGAGTTCTGAAGTCACATGTTTCACCCTGTGAGCACATACTTCTCTAAACCACATTTTTCCCTTGTAAGGGATTAGCCTTTATAGGGACATGTAGTCAGATTTGTTGGGGGAATTTCTTGCTTCCTAGTCCCTGTTATAATTATAGAAATTTAGGGCTGAAAGGGATCTCAGAAGGAAATCTAGTACACCCTCCCATACTGAGACAGGATTAAGTAAACCTAGATCTTCCCTGTTGTAACTTGTTCAATAAAACCTCTAGTGACATGGATTCCAGAACCTCCCTACATAACCTGTTCCCACATCCTCTCTTTGTAACGTGACCCCACTTGATAAATCCTCCCAGTTTGACAGCAAACCATTGAAAACTAATCTATCAGGTTGTTTTTTCAACTAGATGTGCACCTACTTCATAGCACAATTTCTTCATTTTTTCTCAGGTGCACGGGTATATTATCCCCATCTTGTGATTTTTATCCCAGGTCTCAGGATATTTAGTTTTTTCTTTAAACCCTGCTTCTGGAGTAATTTGAATAATATGATAATCTAACTTTTCATTTTAAAACAAAAATAGGTTTTTAGCTCTCATATTTGTTGTGGGGGGAAAGCTTGAAAATGGGACACTGGGGTCCTTTAAATATTCAAAAACTGAAGGCAAATAAAAAGAACCCATAAATGTTCTCTTTAAAAATCTTCTGTGGCACCTTATAGACTAACAGAGGTATTGGAGCATGAGCTATCGTGGGTGCATCTGATGAAATAGGTATTCACCCATGATAGCTCATGCTCCAATACGTCTGTTAGTCTATAAGGTGCCACAGGACTCTTTGCTGCTTTTACAGATCCAGACTAACACGGCTACCCCTCTAATACTTTAAAAATCTTGTGATTTTTAAGTCAATATCATGATTTTGGAGGGAGTGACTCATGAATTTTGAACACTTAGGGTTAGCAAAACTGATTATGGGTCATGTCACACCTAGTATATGTTTTGTGCATGTTGTCGGAAGCAGGGATCCTAGAAAACTTTATGCCACAGAAAAACTTGGTATTGGCATTTTTATAGAGAATCTTTAGTTTTTACATTTTGTGAAACAATAAAATCACATAAGGTTAGAACCCCATGCCACCAGCATGCACACAGGAATATGGGATATTGATGCTTTAGCTCCAAGTGGCAGAGCTCTGGCTGTCAGATCCAGGGGGGCAAGGCCCCACTGTCAGATTTCATTTTAATCGCAAAAAAAACACAGATTTTTGTTCTTTCATTAGAGAATTTTGTTTTTTTTAATAGTGGAAAAGCAGGTCATATGTGGCTTAAGTCAATCAGGTGTGGTGATGTATTGCAAGATGCAGATTTAGGAATCATACAGTAAACCACAACCAAAAAGCATGTGTATGAGCTGCCTTTCATTTTATCTTTCAGGACTGATCCATACTACAAAATGATGCAACTCTTTCTAGAAATTTGAATGAAAAATTTCAGTTTAATTGGTCACATGCAATTTTATGAAATATTTTTTAAATGGCATTCTGTTTACTTATCCCAGAAGTTTTTATAGAATGCGCTAAATTAATTGCCAGGTAGTTCATTTTTTTTTTCATGCATAGAGAAGTTTCTTTCCATTTTAACTGTCAGGATTCTGGTCTGGATAAAATGAATACAATGTTCCTTCACATAACAAGCAATATTGGATTAAAATATATCTGTCACTGAAGAAAATCTTTTTTTTATCTCTTCATAATCCATTCCGTGGTTTGCAGATCCAAACTTCTTCAAAGAATGTCAGAAATCCACATGATATCCTCGAGTATTACATTGTTCTTTTAGCTCTCTTATTTAGCTGACAGATGTGTAAAGACACATCAAAGTGGACAACACCTTAAAGACTACACAGCTGCAGATACTTAAGAGCACACGTTAATCCTACAAAGCTTGATATTTATTTATACTATAAATATTCTCCAATATCATGTTTTTCAGGTGGTAACATTTATTTTTCTCCCTGATTTAACTGCTTTTGTTCAAACCACTCTTCTTCTCGGTACTTTTTGCAACATATTTGTGGAACGTGCAGATAAACATCCTTTTTGGTGGATAGAAATATATCAGTGGATCTTCAATTAAGTCTGGAAGCTGCCCTTGTCCCCCTAAACACATACATAAAGCCAGATTTCACAGCTCTGCAGTGTCTGCCTGATGGTATCACGTAGCCTTTAGAGTTTATCTGCCCTGCTGATTATTTCCCACCAGAAGACGTAATCCTGATTGTGATATGATAATTATTTCCACAGCAACCAATTTTGATGCCACAAACAGGAGATTATGATTTCAGTTAGAAAATAAGCAACAGATGCAGTTTAACTCTTAAGAATTAGAGATCCTGTTTATCTACATATATCTCTAATTAAAAATATTATAAAGCAAGATATGAACCATTCCCCACTACAAAAATGTCTGTACATTTATTATTATTCAAAGTTGTCCATGAGCATGAGTAGTCTAGTTTATAAACCATGCAAATGTAAATTTTACTCCTTTGTCAAAGAAAATTATAATTACGTTAAAATTAATGCATTTTAATCATTTACCTTAACTCCTTAAGTAAATGTAATCTAGAATAAAATATAATTGAATATAATAGCAATGATAATTTAAGTACAGGAATAGGTACACAGGAATTTTTCTTTTTTAATATTATATAAAGTATATGTCCTTAGATACTGTAAACGCATGAGTTTAGTGTTGGATTTGGGACTCCTTTGATAATTTATTCTACAGTGTTTTTAGCAGGCAGCTGGTTTATAAATGTACAACTTTCATGCACTTCAAACTTAATTGTACTGCAACCCCCTTCTGATACCAAAAATTACTACATGACCCAGGAGGGGGAGTCAAAGCCTGAGCCCTGCTGTCTTGGGCAGGGGGGCCAATGCCAAAGCCCAAGTGCTTCAGCCCCAGGTGGAGGATCTCCAAGGCTGAAGCCCTCAGGCTTCGGCTTTGGCCCTGGCTAGTGGGGCTTGGGCCTGGGCTTTGGCTTTGGCCCTAACAAATCTAACGCCAACCCTGGCAACCCCATTAAAAGGGGGCCATGACCCACTTTGGGGTCCTCACCCATAGTTTGATGACCACTGTCATATCAGACACTTTGAGTCCACAATGATATACAATAGAAATTCTCATCATAAGTGATACAGTGATGGAAATATACCTATGCAAAACAGTCAGTAAGCTAGGTATGGATGTGTTCGTCTTGGACATGGGGATTTGTAAGAATGAAAGAGCTGATTGGATTGATGCAGCTTCTGTATTGAGGGTAACAATATAGGGTTTTATTGCACTCTGAGACAGAATGTTCTTCTTAGTCAATTCAACTTGTGTTCCTTATTAAAACAGAATATTAAGACGTATGGGAGATTTATATTCAGTTCATGCAAAGTCTTTCAGTGGGTAGTTCTTTGTTAAGAAAAACCAGAAAGGAACAAATTGTATTTTGTAAAATATTGATTGGCGTGACCTAAATTAGAGATTGGCTGAACCAGTTTGGGTATCAGAATGGGGTGCATGGGCACATTGTACTCACTTACTAACCACTGCTCACAAACCATCTTCCTGCTGAAGGCAGATCATTTAGTTCAAATGGCTTTCTAAGCCTAATGCCAATAAAATACAGTTGAAATTAGTATAACCATTCATGTGCATGGGATGGGAATATGAATCAGGGGAGAAGGGAGTTTTTCTTTGCTTTTGCATGCTCCTCAAACCATTTTTTATATCTTTTTTGTAATGAGTCTCACTTTTATGGAGATAATCCAATCCATTCATCCTGACCATGTTACTTTGTAACTCATTCCGAATTTTTTCCCATTTGTTGTTTTTATTTTCAAGTGAGATATTCACCTGATCAGAATTATTTATAATTTAATATTAAACTCACCCATATGACCTCCACTTTCAGACTGGGGTAATAGCTGAAGGGGAGACTATGATGGGTTCCTCCCCCCTCTTCAGGGTGCCATCTAGGACTGGGGTACCACTGAGCCCACCTGACCCACCATCCTGGGCTCCCTTTACACTGTATTGTTGAGGTAAGCCAGCCAAGCCCTCCCTCAGGCTTCAGACTGCACTTTACCAGCAGGTAGGGCATACCCAGCTGCTGCTATTCACCAAGATGCTGAGATCAGCTCTGCATAGGAAGGCTCATCTAAGGAATTGTCTGGTACACAAGTACACCCCGCCTCTAGAGGGTAAGCCTAAAATTTTACTGTCGTGTGCTGCACAGAGAACTGTGGAGCGTAAGCTCATGAAATTCATTCCGTCCCTCAATGTGGAGAGAGAGATACACAGCTTTCTGCCCCAAGTTATGAATTCCACACCCACTAGTTTCAGACATAACTAAAGTAAGTTTATTAACTACAAAAGATAGATTTTGAGTGATTATAAGGGATATCAAACAGATCAAAGCAGATTACCTACCCAATAAAACAAACATGCATTCTAAGTTAAATATACTAAAGAAACTGGTTATAAGTAGCACATTCTCACCCTAAATATTGTTTTAGACAGATTGCAGAGATTTTTGAAGGCAAGCTGCACTTGCTTGCAGCTTAAAACTCCAGATCAGGGATCGGTAACCTTTGGCATGCGGCTCGCTAGGGTAAGCACCGTGGTAGGCCGGGCAAGTTTTGTTTACCTGCCGCTTCCACAGGTTTGGGCGATTGTGGCTCCCACTGGCTGTGGTTTGCCACTCCAGGCCAATGGGGGTGGTGGGAAGTGGCAGCCAGCACATCCCTCGGCCTGTGCTGCTTCCCGCAGCCCTCATCAGCCTGGGACAGTGAACTGCGGCTAATGGGAGCTGTGATCTGCCAAGCCTGCATACGTGGCAGGTAAACAATCAACCCGGCCCACCAGGGTGCTTACCCTGGCAGGCCACATGCCAAAGATTGCCAATCCCTGCTCCAGATATTCCATTCACAGGTTAGACCACGCTCTAGCCTGGGTTCAGCCCTATCCCTAGTTCATTATTTTTGTTCTCAGGTGTTGCCAGCAGTCCTCTTTCTTGGGCATAGAATCAGTGAAGAATCTCTGATGATGTCACTCCCCTGCCTTAAATAGTCTTTGCATATGGCGAGAATCCTTTGTCTCCCAGTTTGTTTCAGTGGAAAAGAACTAGTATTATCACAAGTCCAGTACCAGGTGACTTGATCACATGTCCCTGCAGCCGTAACTCAGAGGCTGTTTGTAGAGTCCCCAGGAAGACTTCCAAGTGGGAGATTAGCATCTTCAAAGACCTATTGTTTTCCCTAATGGCCCGTCCCAGCTGGCCATCCAGACTGATTGCATTTTGCCTGTGGGTTTCCCCAGGTGTAAAATGTTTTGTAATAGATGCATAGACAATATTTCTAACTTCAGATTCTAACATGCGTAGAAATAGGATAATTGTATTCAGTAAATCAAACCTTTCAAATGATATCTTACATGCCTCATCTTGCATTAAATACATCATAGTTATGCCATAATCATATCATATATAACAATATCTCCATGAAAAATATGGGGTGTAGAGTCACAGATACCTTCAAGAAAAATACAAAGTTCTAAAGGACATGCTTTTGGTGAATTGGTGTGTGGCTCTCTTTCTCTTAGTTGGCACAGTACAAATGCCCCATCATAGTGTTGAGGGAGTGTAGAGGAGTGACCACCCACTCCAGCCTGAAGTGTGAATCCTATAATTCTAACAACAGTTGGAGATTTTTTGGGGGAACTAGAAATATTTTAATGTCACTATAGATTCTGTGAACTTCAAACTAATGTCTAATCAGTCAATATCATCTTCCTAAATTATTTAGTAAATGCACAAAGATAGATCAGACGTTTGATAATACCAGAAGCTCAGCAGTGGGTAAAATTGATTGAATGCACTTTGAGCATGAAAAAAAGAGTTTATGATTTATTGACACTCTGCAGATTAATCTGAAGCCACACTGAGCAGTGAAACAGAGTAGTAAGCTAGATTTGTAGAAACTTCAAGAACAATCTGACAGGAAGGAGAAAGAGTTCGATCATGCTTTTTGATATAAAGCATTTTTGGTAGTTTCCAGTGATTTTGTGAAGTGTTACATGTAAATGATGGAAATTGTTTTGTGATGAATCCTTTAATGCAGTGCCTATTGTAGTTCCATTATTCAGTTTAAACTATGAAGCCTATCACTTTAAAAATATTAAAGAATGTATATAAAATTGAAAAAAAAAAGAGTAATCCAGATTTACCATATATTATAAAGTTGGTAGTCAAAAATGATATGTTAATAATTACTGTATATGGCTACAAATTGATCATTCATCACTGATAATACAAATTAATCAGATTTAGCAATATGACCCATTTATGAACTCCCTCTTTAAATTTTACCTTGTGATATTAAAGGAATTTAATCCTAACATGAACATGAACTAAAAACTCACATCAAAACATCACTGAAATCTGGATTTGGATTTTGTGACTTTCAATTCCATAGCTTTTCTTTCTAATTTTAATCCAATGTTTTGTTGTGAATGGGCCTGGATAAAAATTTTGGATTATTTGTGTGGAGTTTAGATAATACTGAGAGATTTGTGTCAATTTCCATTGAATTTTAGATTTGAGCTTGTTTATTCAACCTGTACTACATTAATCAGAAAATATACAAGGTAAATCCATTGTAAGAAGTAATATGGACATAGGGATCATGGGAGCAGTCAAGCAATAATAGTTATTAAAAGTATTTGTGATAAAATATATTTTAATCTTTCTCTTTTGTTGTTGCATGAGTACATGGTGAGGCAGCATTGAAATGGTGATAGATGAAAAGTTATCTTTACAGAGGATATATATATGAGACCGAACAAGCATATCTGGTATTTATGTATTGCAAATGCATAGCTCTTCACAAAGAGGGATTTCACACAGCATGCACAAAGCTTCAAAATACCATAGCAAAAAGACCAACTGAACTCAATTTCTCTAAACAAATACCACACTGTATAGACAATTAAGCAGTTTAGCTAGGTCTCGTAATTGAAAACAAATGTTATATTTGAAAATCCTGCAGAATATTTCCATTTCATTGATCATCTTGAAAAATGTAATATTTTTTTCAGAATTTGTTGCTGTTCATTTGCATTATAAAATATAGAAGAAAACATTTTTAAATGGAAATATGGAATGAGTTTTGCATTTTCAGAATAGAATAAGAGTTGCAAATTTGATACATGATATGTCATAACATGAACTTTGTCTTTGCATAACAATATCCACACAAAATATTAGTTTCATATCTGAATGCAGTCTACCAATGCAAGAAAAATAACGTATATTACACATGGTCACAATATATAACAGAGCAAAATCTCCAGATGTAGAATGTAAGAATAAACAGGAACATAGTGGATAAGTTTCAAGGAGAATGATTGAACACAAGGAAACTCAGAGGCTCAGGGAGTAAGTTTGATTTTTATTATAAAGGTCAGGTGTCATAAGCCAGAGAAAAGAGACAAGTCTTGAAATAGGATTTTGAAAAAGTCAGGGAGTTAATTAAGCACAGAGAGGCTGTTCCAGATGATAGAGCAGCATGAAAAGAAGAACATACCACCAACTGTGAAGGGACGAGAAGGGAAAACAGAAAGAAGTGTGATATTTGAGGAATATGCAGACCAATCTAGAAAATAAAAACAGGTGAACTCAGAAAACTAGAGTGTGAATCAAAGGAAAATCTTAATGATTGGAGACCATATTCAGACCTTGTATAAGTGGGTGCAAACCTGTTGACCTGAGTTTATCTGTACTGCTCATAGCATTTCTGAATTTGGCCTTTGGAGGTATCTGTTACACCTATCCCCCTATTCCATTTTGTTTTCTTAAAGCTGTCCCCATACTCCATTTTGTTCTCCTTCTGTGGCCGCCCCTTCCCTGGCTGTTAAGTTGTTTACCAGGGCCATTGCCCTTCTCAAAGGGATGGCCACCTGTGCTAAGTGGGACCACTGCCCTGTTCAAAGAGTTAGTCCTGTTATCACCTTGTTAAACCTGGGCTCGGTGTAGGGTAGGCAATGTCCAGAGCTGCAAGAC
>NC_133771.1:51702748-51826491 GCF_003597395.2 Chelonoidis abingdonii
TGAACTAGATAAAATTTCATGCGAGGATAGGTTCATAACGGCTATTATTCCGGAATGGGCAGGAAATTGGTGTCCCTAGCCTCTCTTTTGCCAGGGGAAAAAAAAGGGCTGGGGGAAGGTGGGTGAAGGGGACGAGATACACCTTGATGTATTACTTTCTGTTCGTTCCCTCTTGGGCACCTGGTACTGGCCACGGTTGGCAAGCAGAATATGGATAGATGGACCTTTGATCTGACCCGAGTTTAGGGCCATTCTTATGTAAATAATAATAGTCATCTGGGAAGACAGCAGATATTTGAACCACAGTCAGACATAAGAAAACTATTTTATTTCAAGACACAGCTGGTGAGGCTGGACAAGAAAAGAAATTTTCCAGTGCCTTGACCATGATGGCAAGTGTCTATAGACACTTATATCTTAGACTTGATAGAGACATATCTGTGGTTGTTCTCTGTGTTCCCACTCCTGAATTTCAATTAAAATAAACAAACAAAGTGTCATATTCTCTCTGCTCTATTTCAAAATATGGGAATATAAAATTCCATTTCCCAAGTATCTTCTTTAACTTCCTGTCTTTCCAGACAAGATAAAAAAACAAAATCTTCCTCCCTGTCGCCTGCCAGCAGGTATATGGGATCTTGTGGGAGCAATTACGCACACAGTGTGGGGTGCCAATTTCTTTATTAAAGGAAAAGGTAGCTGAAGCGTTGGTGATTTATTAAACCAATTTAAATCCGAAGGGATGGGGGTTATAGGGTGTTTACAATAGACTATGATGATGCGGGGGCGGTTCTTCTTGAACAGTGTTGGGCGAGTTTCTCAGTGGGGTACAGTAAGTTGGGGTTCAGGCAGCTAATGGGATACAGTTTGACAGTCAATAAGCAACTCAACTTTATTATAGGAACTCTTAGATACAGTGTGAAATTGCCAAATGTACAAAAAGAAATGGAAAAAATAAGATGCTAGCTTCTATATAAAATGGTTACAATCTTGGATAGACTGTATTTAATGGTTGGTGGCCTTAGATACAATGAATATACCACAAATGTCTCTAATGTAAATACAAAGTATATCAAGCAATATGTTGATTAAAGTGAAATTATGCAATGTAGAAAATTACTGACTTAATTTTTGAGGCTGTGGATAGCAAGAGTGTACCTAAAAGCTGGGTTAAGACGGGGGGGGGGGGGGCGCAACTCGGCAAGTTCTTTTTTGAACCCTGTTATGGTCTTGGCCTTCACAACATCTTCTGGTAAGGAGTTCCACAGGTTGATTGTGCATTGTGTGAAGAAATACTTCCTTGTATTTGTTTTAAAGCTGCTGTCTATTAATTTTGTTTGGTGACCCCTAGTCTTATGTTATGAGAAGTAGTGAACAACACTTCCTTATCTACTTTCTCTACACCAGTCATGATTTTATAGAACTCAATTATATCTCCCCTTATCCATCTCTTTTCCAAGCTGAAAAGTCCCAGTCTTATTAATCTCTCTTCTTCATACAGAAGCTGTTCCATACCCCTAATCATTTTTGTTGCCCTTTTCTGAACTTTTCCAATTTCAGTGTCTTTTTTGAGACGGGGCGACCACATCTGCGCACAATATTCAAGATGTGGGCGCACCATGGAATTATAGAGAGGCAAGATGATATTTTCTGTCCTGTTATCTATCCCTTTCTTAATTATTCCCAGCATTCTGTTCACTTTTTTGGCTGCCACTGCACGTTGAGTGGATGTTTTCAGAAAACTATCCACAATGACTCCAAGATCTTTCTTGAGTGGTAACAGCTAATCTAGACCCCATCATTTTATATGTATAATTGGGATTATGCTTTCCAATGTGCATTACTTTGCATTTATCAACATTAACATTCATCTGCCATTTTGTTGCCCAGTCACCCAGTTTTGTGTGATCCTTTTGTAGCTCTTCGCAGTCTGCCTGTGTTTTAACTATCTTTGGTAATTTTGTATCATCTGCAAATTTTGCCACCTCACTGTTTACCCCTTTTTCTAGATCACTTTTATGAATGTGTTGAACAGCACTTGTCCTAGTTCAGACCCTTGGGGAACACCACTATTTAACTCTCCATTCTGAAAACTGACCATTTATACCTACCCTTTGTTTCCTGTCTATTAACCAGTTACCAATCTATGAGAGCACCTTCCCTCTTATCCCGTGGCAGCTTACTTTGCACAAGAGCCTTTGATGAGGGTCTTTGTCAAAGGTTTTTTGTCTTTTCAAGTGGCCAGAAATCTTCTAGATGCCTGCTGGACAAGTAAAGACATGGCCACAGGCCAAAAGAACATACCATGCTGGACTGAGGTAACACTACAATGTCTTAGCAGATAAGATTGGGGGAAGAGGAGAAACACAAAGTAGAGCAATCATGCCATTTTATTGTCTGTTAGGCACATACATCTTGATGGTTAATGATTTGGGTTCTTCTGAAATTATCAGCATTGTTCCCCTACACACACACACAATGTGCAATGAATGATATCTAAAGAAGAAAGTATGAAAGGCTACATCCTTAGATTTCATGCAATCAGCATGAATAGCATTTAACAAATAATACACCATAGAAAATATGAAATAAAAGCTCCATTACTAAAAAATTAAGATTTTTCTGGTTTTGGAAAGCTTATTAGAAAGAAAACTAATATTTAATATCATTTACAACCCCATTCTGAGAAATCAGGATGCAAGATCTGTCTCACAAGCTGAGGTATGGTCAAACAGTCTTAAAGAGATGGAGAAAGCTTGAGACTGCATTTTGGTCTGACTTTCTGTTTCCTTACGCCTAATCTCGTCTGCACGCATATTGTTTGGAGGACTACATCAGATGGTGAAGACCTGTACAGAAAGAAAATAAGGCGGTCAGAAAGTGACGAAAAGACCAAAACAGTGAAGGAAATGGAGATTTGGGCATCATCAGCATTGAACTTACACTCAAGGCTGAATTTAAAGTTAATGTGGTTACAGGCAATCATAGGGGTAGAAAAGAAGAATTGGCCAAAGAATAAGCACTTGAAGGCACTATTGTGGAAATGTCACATGAAAGAGGAGTATTCAATATCACCACCACCACCACCACCAAGAACCAACGGTAGTTGGAGAGGTAGAATGAAACCAGAACAGCTAAATGCCTGAGAAGTTCAACAAACATGCCAGCCTGGGAATGTCATGCTTAACAGTTTTAAAAGTAAGGTCCCACCAAGGTCAGGATGGATGATAAGAAGGAGTCCTAGTTAGAAAAGCCAAAAAGGTAATTAACTATGCATAGAAGAACAATTTCAGTATGTTGGAAAGGGAGGAAGCAATCAAAGAAGTTGGTTTAGAAGAGGTTTTTAGATATACAAGAACATCATTTTTTCCAAGATCATACAAAGAGGGAACTGTGGAGATAAAAAAAACTAGTGGGGAATCTTACTACTCTTGAGACATCCGCAAACATGATAAAAACACATACACATCTAAAGCACATGCTGTGCAACATCAGTCTCTGTACAATCAATTTGCTAAATTCCTTTTCTATCAGTAAACTGCAAAACCTGTTACTACATTTCTTCCAAACCTCTTGCACCTTTTAATGCAATAATTTGGTCCCCACTGTAAAAGTTTCCATTTGCAACCATAAAAATTTCTAGATATTCTGGGTAATCAGAAGAAAATTGCATTTCCAGTCACCATTGGAGGGACAAGGAAAAGGTTAAAAAAAATCCCACAAATGAAAACAAAATGAAGTCATTCTATTCCTTTTTCTAGCAACCTTTCAACTCTTGTTCATCTTCTTCTCTTTGTGGTTCTCCACCAGCTCTGTTCCCTAGCTTCCCATGAGACTGAATTCATCCTAAGTGCAGAGCTCTGCTCAGATCTTGGGAGGGGGAAGAGTGTATCTCCACAAATCTGCACCACATAGCCTTAGCAATAGTTACAGCAACTGAAGGGCTGATACAAGAGGCAGCTGTTCTACCTCCACAAGCTTTATACCAGTGGAGAATTCATCTATGCAGGGAGAATTCATTGCTGGTAACCTTCGGGCAGAGTATGTCCACTTTGCACTGGCTCTGTGGCTCAAAGGGTATGTCTACACTGCATACTAAGCCCAGGGTCTTACTCAGGTTTGATCTCAAATCCCCCTTCTAGCCACACACACATGACTATGATTTGGTCTTAGGATCTGCTTGGGGGGTAGGTCGGATCCCCAAGTCGCTCTGTGACTTGAATGCAAGTCTTATAATTTTGCAGTATAGACACAAATCTAGCTGCAGACCTGAGTCAGAAAGTGAGTGTACTGCAGTATGAATGCTTTGGCACAACTGTGAGACCTGGATCCAGCAACTGTAAATCCAGATTTGCAATGCAGCATGGATACTCAGGTGTGGGCTTGGACACATGAGTCCACGAGCCCTAGTTCCACAGACCTACATTTTCCGTGTAGTGTAAACATTTCCAAAGTGGCTTGAGTTGACTGGAGACCACCACCCTATCCCCTGTTTCTTCCATTCCATGTGATCATTATTGAACAATAAAAATAAATCTACCAAAGTGAAGATGGTAGGAAAAAATGTGGAAGAGGTGAGAATACCTGGAATAGTCACAACTCTGACATGGCTTTTGGAGACCATTGTGAATCCTGGCTGCTGTATGTAGACTATAGTTTGGGACACAAGGCAACAATCAGCACATCGTTAGAAGTGGGTGGGGACCAGAGTTTTCATCCTGTGAAAAATTTTACATTTGGAATGTCATGTTTTAAAAAGTCAGTTTCAGCAGCCAGCTCCTTGGCTACCTGGTCAACTCACCATCTGGCAACTTGCCTGCCCATTAAGTGGGCAGCCCAGGGATCCTGCTGCCTGGGAAGCCAGGAAGCCCAGGGAGCTGGCTAGCTGAGTACTTACTACTAAGGAAGCAGGACAGCTAGGAAGCCTGCAACCCAGGAATTCTGACCATTTAGGCAACTGGCCAGGTAGGTAGCCACCACTGACTGGGCTGGGCAACCCACCCATCTGCAGGCAGACAGTTGGGGAGCTGTCCAGCCTGCAAGCCAACTTCCCAGGTAGTCTGGGGTGGTCCAGAGGCCTGCTAGGCAAGGAGCTGGGCAGCTAGGAGGGCTGGCAGGAAATTGGCTAGCCTTCCTGATGGGTTTCCATCAAAAGTTTTTCTACAGAATCTAATTGATAGAAAGTTTTGATTCAGCAAATCAGCATTTCCCAACACAAAACTGTTCTGCTGGAAAATTCTTGACCAGCTCTATTCAAGATGGGTTAGCAATTTAGAAGTTTATAGAGTATTGTGGACCTGGCTATTTTAAGCTCCTTCCCCAGTTTTCACCCACAAAGAGTGGTGCCATTTGGTTTCTTAAAACATTTCTTAGCCTGAGCATGGTTTTCTGAATTAGGACTTCAAAGTTTACTTCTTCCTACTGTGGAAGTTGCATTCCATCCTGAAGTTCATGTTCTCTGTCTGTAGGATTGGGACCCGTAGCTCAGGGATTAAGGCACTCTCATTGGAACAACTTGAGCACTGGAATTTCCTCCCTCATGCATTCTGCCCAAATCCAAGTTTGGCAATTGTTATTTTTAAGGGTAAAAGTCAAGATTTTTTCACGCTGTTTTTTTCTTAATTTGTGCCCTTAGCCCAAGGGTATCCCATCAATAAGATAGGTGAGTATGTTTGTGCTAATTGCTAGACAGATGTTGATTTTAATGTCTGTAAAGTGCTTGACTATCATGAACATAGATAGAATATCAATAACACAAATAAACAGCTTCATTTGTACTTCTTCCTTAACTTTTAGATTTTATTTTCCCCTTGTTGTTACATTGAAGTCCTTTGCTTAACTGCCCAGCTATGTCATATACATCAAGTCTGAGAAGGATTTGTTTCTCCATTTAATGTTTTACTTATAGGAGTTACAAGTTTATAGATACCAGCCCCTAGTGTTATGATACTATTTTAATTTAGAAGCAGATGACCGTTATTTCACTGTAAGCCTTTTCACAGATTTATAGAGTCATAAACCTGATGGTGCTTTAGGGATGCTTTCAAAAGAGAGCAATAAGAAACATTAGTAGAAATGTTTGAAAGAAAAGTGTTGCTGGATAGTCTAGAAGTTGTTTCAGATTTGTAATAATTTTGGTGGTGAATCTGAGTGCTTATGCAAGTGACTGATAGTGTAGTCATATGGTATATTGTGTATATCTTCCATGGAAGCTTTGCCAGCATATCCTGCCAGTACTCCTCAGTTCTGACAAAAAGAAAAATTGTGTATGCAGCGGTGTTGTAGCCATGTCAGTCCCATGTGATTAGAGAGATAAGGTTGGTGAAGTAATATCTTTTGTTAAACCAACCTCTGTTAGTGAGAGACAGGACCGGCTCCAGGCACCAGCTGAGCAAGCAGGTGCTTGGGGCGGCCAAGGGGAAGGAGCGGCACGTTGGGCTCTTCAGCAGCAATTCAGCAGCAGGTCCCTTGGTCCCTCTTGGAGGGGAGGACCTACCACCCAATTGCCGCCAAAGAAGAAAGCGGCGTGATGGAGCTGCTGCTGATCGCAACTGCGGCTTTTTTTCTTTCCTGCCGTTTGGGGTGGCAAAAACCCTGGAGTGAGAGACACAAACATACTGGGAAAGTGAGTATGTTTCCCAGACCTTAAGAAGAGCTCTGTGTAAGCTTGAAAGCTTGTCTCTGTCACCAACAGAAGCTGGTCCAGTAAAAGATATTAACTCGCTCACCTTTTCTCTCTAATAATAATAATAAAAAAATCTTGACATTCCAAACCAGGCTTGCCATAACCAAAGACTAAACAGTTGTGCCATGTTTTTCCAACATGGGAAAAATGCCCACTGCTGCCTAAATTGACCAAATCACTACACATGTTAAAGATTATGGCCCAATTGAAAATAATAATCTCTCCCTCACTATACAGTACTTTTTTTCATTTACTAATAATATCTTTGTGGGAATTTTAGTAAGGCACCATTTTACTGTTCATTTTGCTTTTACACCAGTTTTGCATCTTTCTTTTTCCTGTTTGGATAGAATTCTTCGCAGCCATAATAACCTGTTTGATAATGATTATGTGTGTAGTTCTATGTTTAAACAATGCTCTGATGGGGCTCTGAAAGTACTCTTTCAAATGCCCCAAAAGCAGATAACTTAGAGGCATATTAGAAATGCAAAGTGTTGAAACTTGACAATAGTAATCAGTTTTGCTTTGTTTCCAAAATGGTCGTGTTTACCTCAGTAGTAAACACATTTCATGTATTATAAATATCTTCCTACATTACTAGAGTTGTTCTATGTTCATCTATGCTCTCATCTGGTTACCTAAAATGTTGAGAAGGGACATCAGTCAATACCACTGGAAAAATGCAATGCCTAGCAGGCTTTATGATTTTAGAAACAAGATAAAAGCTTTATGACTCAAAGAAAACAATCAAATGCTTTTTTGTAGCCACAAGCATCATATTTACTTAAAGGATTGTGACTATAAAAGCAAATATCTCTTACAGGAAGCCAGGACAAAAGCTGTCAGAGAACAGGGTAGTAAATAGCTCTGAAATTGTTTTCTCTGCTTCATTTCAAAAGCTTAAGGCTAAGAATGTTTGACCTTTTACAAATGGAATGGTTTCCTGCAGGTCATGGTGCTGTACTGAATGCTGATGGTTATGTGGAACTTGATGCAATCATCATGAATGGTAAAACTCTCGCTGCTGGCGCAGTCTCCTGCATCAGGAATATTTCTAATCCAGTGACATTTGCTTGTTCAGTCTTGGAAAAGGTAGAGAACTTTTATTTTCTTCATCTGTGCAGTTTCAGTTCTAATGTTTCTTGACAGGGGGACAAATAAGATTGTGTAATTGTTAAAAATGATCCAGAAAATGTAAAAGAGTCAGGGAGAAAAATGTTAAGCTAAACAAATAATCTAACTAATCACATCTGTTGTCAGGCATTTGTCACCATGACAAATTAGTGAAATATGTAAGGTGTTTCAATTGAAAATTATATTGTTATTTTAGCATTAATAATTTAAATTTTTAGTGAATTTTACGCTGATTAAAGGCCAAATCTTGGTCCCACGGAGGTCAATGGAAGTTTTTCTGTTGACCTCAATGGGATCAGACTTGGCCTTAAGCATAGACAATTTTTATTTTTTGGTCTGTTAGTATTTCCTGTGTAAGCTAATGCTTTTGTCTATACTGCTCCTGGAGACTCACTCCTGCTGTGAAACCTGCAAAAATCAGCCAGCTGATGTTGACTAGGTTGTGCAACAGTTAAGGGAATATTTATTTATTTATCTATCTATCTGCATCATGACCCCTGTCACTCTCTGATTGCAATTAACAGTGGGAGACACCAAATCTGACAATATGCACTGAGAACACAGTAGAAATAGACATAGATGTCATCATAAAGGGCACCTAAAGTCATCAGTTTCAATGTGGAAGGATTCTTTGTAGAGAAGGCTGATGTTCTGTCTGATATAAAAGTATATATCATGCTTGCAAGAAACAGAGAGAGAGACAACAGTCCCAAACATCCCTGGAATGTATATTTCTGTGAACGTAAAAAGCAACATCTGTGGCAGCACAATACTTGTACTAGACAAAAGACAGGTGAAAACCATTACTGCAAAACACTGTGGTACAATGGAACTTGATCAAATCGCAGTAGTTTGTTTACAAGCCATCATCTGAACCGTTTGCATGGCCAGCCAACTTTCTCCTGTCAGAAAAACCATGCCTTGTCATAGGGGACTTCAGTAGTCACACCACCATCTGGAAAACTCCAACAATGACAATAAGGAAGAAAATTTGAGATGGGCAGTGACAAACAACTTGATCTTGCTCTGTGATTTCAATGACAAATATACCTTCCAAAGGATATGATGGAACAAAGAGTACAATCCCCACGTACCCTTTGTTATTCATCAAAATACAGGCAACTTCAAAAAGGAGATCATGGCAGCAATTCCAAGGTCAAAGCATAGACCAATGCAATTGCCATTAGAGGCTATAGTACAGCCCAGAGAAACAAAGTATCTGCTGCTATTCAGCTTTAGAAAGGCTGACTGGGAAGGCTTTACCCCTCAATTGGATTAATCCATTAACTGGATTAAACTGGAGTAATCGGTAATATTACTCTGGCACATGAGTGTTATGGAGAATTTGTCTCCCTGTTGTGGAAAACTGCCCCAAAGTACACCCTTCTGGGACACTGGAAATTATTTGTACCTGGGCTGTACTATAATCTAAAAAAATATCTAAAAAACAGAACAGATCAGAAACAATCTAAAAAATATTCAAAACTGTTTGACTTGGATCCGTTTGATGAAGAAACCATTGGACTCAGGAACATGCTTAGATGAGAGAATGGAAAACCTGTGTTATAATAGCAAACTAAAGCCTGGGCTAACATTTGCAAGCTGAACCCTGATGGACGAAACCCCAAACTCATTGCCACAGTCTCTCACAGACAAGCTGCACACTAACTCTCCCTAAATGGTAAGCCAGCCACAAAGTAAAACAGGAAAAGAACAAGTTAAGCAGGAATGTTGCCCACTCCTCAGATAGCAAAGTGCACAATGAACAACTCAATACTGAGACACTTATAATAGCCATGGAAACTCTAAAATATGGAAAAGCAACTGGACTCAATGCTGTATCTAATGAATAATTAGTGCATTTTGTCACAAGAGTGCAGAAATGGCTGTTTGACATCTTTAATGCTTACATGGAGACAGCACAGAACCCCAGGATGTGGAGGCAGGACAAAGTGATTGCACTAATCAGACCATATAGAGACCCTAACTCTGGAAAGAGTTGTCACCCAATATCCTTTTCTCAACCTACAAGCTATATGCACGGATGATCATGTGTAAAATAGAGCCAATAGTGGAAGAGCAGCTGACTGATGACCAAGTCTATTTAAGCCCATCACATTCATGCTAAGGCTAAGTTGCAACCCATCTCAAAACATCAAAGAGAGTTTCTCAACCTGCAAAATTACAGGGTCAGTTTTTGTTGATGATCTGCCAGCAGCTTATGACACCATGAACCATTGTGCACGTCTACTGAAATTGACAAGAATTCTGAGAAAAAGCAAAATGGTCCAGGTCATCTCCTCCCTGCTTGAGAATCAATATTTTCTTTTGCTGAGATGAATGTTCAGAAAAGTCAGTGGCATACTCAAGAGAATGGATTGCCTCAAGGTTCAGTGTCATCACACTTGCTGTTTAATGTCTACAAAAATGACCCATCAGAATTACCTGATGTGTGAAGATTCATTTATGCAGATCACCTTTGCATCACCACCCAGTCAGAAAGATTGGAGGACACTCTGTAAGTGTACTCTGATTGGTTCCCTGAATGTATTTGGAAAATATTATCTCACATGGTTCTTGAATGCTATTCCTAGATAGACATAAGTGTGTGCCATTCACCTGAAACACTATCAAGCCATGTGAAAACTTCAGATATCATGGGATGGTAATCGTTGATTGCTATGAACATCAGGTGTACCTTGAGTTCACAGACTGAATGCTGACATTCAAGAAGCACATAAAGAAGCTGAAAAAAGTGAACTCTAGGAATTGTGTATTCCAGAAACTGGCCAACACAAAATGAAGAGCTGACCCTGGAACACTTTGAGCAACCAGTCTCACCCATAATACTCAGCTGCATAAAAATATGCCCTAGTATACTCAAGCCATTCACATATAATTGATACTGAACTCAATAAATCCATTACTACCATAAGATAATAATCCTGTATGTTCTCAGAGGTTTCATTCCGTAGTATATTGAGTTGTTAGAATTAATATTTTTTTATTTCACATTAGGTATTGTATTTTTTATGTAAATTACTGTATTGGGTTCTTGGAAAATATATACATGTAGATTTTGAGAAATCCAAAGAATGAGATAATATGAAGATTATTTTTATTACTCTGTGAGGGGAATAGGTCAACATTTAGAAACAAAAATGGCAAAATGGAAGAGAAATGATTCATATAATCTGTTTATAATAATTTATCTATAGAAAAATACATAACAATTAGGTGGCTAATGTAAAAGGGATCCACCTAAACAAAAACTTGCTTCAAAATATCATGTGCTGTAGCCTCACCCCAACCCTCCAAGAAATATTTCCCTAGACAATTTTTATAATTATAATTAAAGTTGTTTATTGCTGTACTAATTACTCAGTATTACTGGTACAGTATTACTGTACAAAGAAAGCACTTCGGATAACAGTTTCGGTGCTTTCAGTGACTTCATAAGCTAGTGTCATAGTTCATACATCAGATATAAGCATTCACATGAAATGAATTGATAGACAATCTTCTTTAACTTTCTTCTTAAATGAGATAGTTAGAGATGGTATTTAAGAAAAAATATTGTTCATACACTTACAGACAAAATAATTGTAAAGTAAACAGAGAAAGATTGTTACTAGAACCAAATGGAACTAGTATCACTGCTTAAATAAAATGAGTGTTCTGGTAGCTGTTCTATTTCTAAGTTTTGAAAGTACATTGTTATAATTCAAGTGCAAGTAAAAAATGATCCTTAAAGATTTTATTTTTATTTTTAATTCAGCTTGCCATAAAAGTAGCTTACAGGAAAAAAAACATAATTTTAATTACACCAGCACAACTTGCATCTCTATAGTTAAAGGGCTTCCAGCAATTTCTTTAAATACTTCTGTTTCCATAGTCTACAAAAAGATACATTCTAGTCATAATCTTCTATAGAACAGATCAGAAGAAAAATGCTTATTTTTGTAAATTAAAGTTTGAAGAAAACACATCAGACTCTTTAGTAATAGATGATCAAAAGAATAGAAATACTTCCCTGCTTTTTGATTTTTTTACATTTTTTATTAGTTTTCAAAATATGAAACTATTTTTTCCTAGCCAAGCAGTTTGATTTCTAAGTAAGATGCACCAGCTATGGAAGGACTCAAGTTGCTCTGCACAGAAAACACTGAGGATATTTGTCTTGGCTCCATGGAAGTCAATGACAATTTTGACAAAATTTCACCCTGGAACTTTGTGGGAGCAGGGGGATCCAGCCATGCTGGGGCAGCTGGCAGAACTGAGAGCTGGTTTTGGATTGTTATATATATTAATGTATAACAAATTGTGCTACATTGTTGGTAGCTAAATATTGTGTTTATCAATAAAGAGGAAATTAGAGATGAAAGGAAAAATATAAAAAAATGGACCAGACACTGATAGTTTATGGGTATATGATTAGAAACAGGACCAAATTATTTGAGTTTTTGTTATTTTTCTACCTGAATGTAACTCCTACCAGGGGCTTACAGTTTTTTCATTGCTGTAACTCAAACCTGACTTTAAAATCATACATTTTAGTAATTTCCTGTGAGATACATATACAGCTAACAAGAGCACAGCCTCTTTATGATAGATAACCAGAGCTTGCAATTTGTATCCTTATTCAGAGAAGTCTCTCATTGGTTTAAAAATGGGAGAATAGCCATAAACCATTCTTTTGTTTTAAAGTGTAGATTATTGGTTTATCACATATGGGCTACAGTGTTATAGGTGCTGATGCAATGGTGGTGGACTTGGTATGAAACTTTAGTTTGGAGCTATTATAGTCAAGTAGATAAAAAATCAGCTTTTAAGAATATCTTTACATTCATAAATGACAAATGAAACCCATTTCAATGTATCATTACACTAATTATAAATGTAAGTATATGTTTAAAAGAGTGCCCCCACACATTTATAAAAGAGCGATCCAATCTCAAAGAAGATCTTTATAGACCCACCCCCACACCATCCCATTCAAATCTCACAATTCTGTGGGTTCAAGAACATGTTAAGCTGATGACCAAAATGACTTGGACTATCTTTCTCTGTGGTGAGGATGTGAGATGCTACCCATGAGAAGAAAGCTCATGTGATTCAACATCTTGCCTTCTGGCTGTTTTGCTTCCTGAATTTGTGGAAAAACTCACTTTTCCGTCACAATCTTCAGGGCTTTATAACCATAGTACCCTTTCCTGCACATCCCATGGCTGAATCTCCTTTCTGGCTGAACAAACATAATTTTGTCAAAATGTATGGTACCTAGGAGAAGTGCAGAATAACTTTCTGCCTATCCAAGTGGTAGTTTGCTGGTGAAGCTTCCTTGTCATCTGTGTTTCCTTCCCTGTTGTGGCCCAACTTCCCCAAAAAAGTCAAAGGAGTAATCTGAACAGGAGAATTGAATCAGCTTCAGGCCTTTATACACAATGATTCATGAGTTTCCTTGAGGATACACCCTAATGAATGTCCCAAACTTGTCAGTACAGAGGTCATTCCAGGCCTAATTTTAGGAACACCAGGTTATAAAAACTAAGGTGCAGGTTCGTCTCTGTCTCTACCAAGCTCTGTGCTGCACAGTCCAGTGCCTTTCAGGGAGACCAAAACAAATAAATAAAAAGCAAGATAGAGCCACTGTCACAGCTGGCATCTCTTCTTCTCTGAATAATTGTGGTGGCCCCTTATCCCTCCTCCTCAAATGCTCAGCATCAGGCTATTGCTGCTAGACATCATGACCTGTAGCTTTTGAACAGGATTTTCTATTGTCCCCCATGAGAACATATTTATCTTCTTTACCATGTTAATTGGACATATTTTACTAAATAAATTAGATAAGGACCTTGATCCTGCAAGCTGTGTCCCATATGAGTAGACCCACATGCAATAGAAAGCCCTATTGAATTCAGTAGGATTCTGCTTAGGCAAACTTCTGCACCTGTGCAGGGAATCTTGCAGGATCAAAACCAAACTTTCTGTAAAATAATCTGCTGCTGCTTCTAAACTCTAGGAATTATTTCGGGGAATTTCTATGGCCTGTGTTATATAGGAGGTCAGACAATGATGACAGTGGAGTCTTCTGGCCTTGGAATCTACGAATCTATTCTTTTGATGTTAAAACATCACTCACTAAGGGAGACTTAAAAAAACCCTAATATATATGAAACCCTATCACAATTTTGCTAGAACAGCCCTGGATCATTCAAACTATTTATCATCAACCATTACAGCAGCTCATTCTGGAGTTAAACTAAAGGAGGAGATAAATAGAAGATGGGAAAGAGAGCGCAGTTAATTGAATTTCATCCGTCTGACAGTATTAATTCCTTCATACTTCATCCTTCTCTTCTTCTTGGGCATTCATCTCAGCAGAAGCTTGGCTGGTATTGGGACTAGCAAACCTAAATTAACTCTTCATGTTCCCTGACAGCCATCCTTTATGTACCAACAATTTTAAGAACTTTTTAAGAAGTATCAAAGACTTAGGTCATAAATTCCAAGAGTATTAGCTCAAATGCAGTCTTTCTCTGTGCCTAATATAGAAATCCTAGCTATAGACCAAATTGTGGTCCAGCTGGAGATGGCTACCTACATACTAGTTATCAGTGTGGAAGGGGAATCAGGCTCTGGGAGCCTCTATGTACTCCTCTTTGTGCAGGTGGACAGAAGAGAATGGGGACTGGGTAGAGCTTGGATCCCCCTTGACAGTACACCAGCCACTGTAGCTGCATTAGCATGCTGGGGAAAGTACACTGTGCTGGGTGTTGACCAGGTGCAGTTTACTTACAGCTGGGAGCAGCAGAAGGAAAACAGAGAGAGATTGTAAGTTGGCGTTTCAGTATCCTTACCCTTGGGTGGGTTGCAAAGCCACAATTGAAACCTGTATGTTTTTTGTTTGTTTGTTTGTTTGTTTTTTAATTAAAACATAGAGGGTTCAGGGTTTAATGAAAACCTACAGATATGATGGCTACAGGAGTGTGACATGACACCCCCGTATTCTTCATAGGGATATTGTTAGGATTATGGCATAACTATGATGTATTTATTCCAGTTAAGGCATGTGAGATATCATTGGAAAGGTCATGATTTACTGAATATGATTCTTATTTGTATGACAGTGTCATTTTGGTGTCTGAAGTTAAGAATATTTTATATGCATCTATTAAAAATGTCTTTACACTTGGGGAACACGCACTAGACAGAATGCAATCAGTCTAGATGGCTGGTTGGTAAGGGCCATTAGGGAGAACAATAGTTCTTTGAAGATGCTAATCTCCCACCGGGGAGCCTTCCTGGGGATGCTGCAAACAGCCTCTGAGTTATGGCTGCTCTGACCCTACAGGGACATGTGACCAAGTCACCTGTTACTGGATTCCATTATCATACCAGTGTTTTTCCACTGACCAGGTGTGGGACTCAAACTGGAAGACAAAGGATTCCTGCCATATTCAAAAACTATTTAAGGCAGGGGAATGACATCGTCATGGTTCGTTCTTCACTGACTTTCTGCCCAAGAAAGGAGACTGCTGGAAACACCTGAGAAACAAAAAGACTGAACTAGGGGGGAAAGGCTGAACCCAGGGTAGAAGGTTGTTTAGTCTGTGAAAGGAATAACTGGAGTTTTAAGCTGCAAGCAAGTGTAGCTTGCCTTCAAGAATCTCTCCAATCTACCTAAAACAACATTTAGGATGAGAATTTGCTACACATTTCCAATTTATTTGGGATATTAAACTTAGTTTGCATTTTTGTTTTATTTGCTTGGTAATCTGCTTTGATCTGTTTGCTTTCCCTTATCACTTAAAATCTATCTTTTGTAATTAATAAACTTGTTTTTGTTTTGTCTAAAACCAATGTGTGTGGAAATCACAATTTGGGACAGAAAGCTGTGTATATACCTCTCCACATTAAGGGAGGGGGTGAATTTAATGAGCTTATGCTATGCAGTACTCTGTGCAGTGCAAGACGGTGTGATTTTGGGTTTACCCTTTAGAGTGGGGTGTGCACTTGAGAACTGGGCAATTCCTTAGCTGAGCCTTCCTGTGCAGAGCTGATTTCAGTGTCTGTGTGTTTCTGTAGCTGGGTGTGTACCTGTGTGCTGATGAAAGTGTGAGCCTATGCAGCTTGTTACAGAATTACAGGGTGAGAGGGAGCTCAGGCTGGTGGTCAGGTGGGCTCAGTAGTACCCCAGTTCCAGGTGGCACCTCAAAGGAGGGGAAACCCGTCACAAGGGGAACATTTTAATATCTCTGGGTTCAAGTCTGGTTTCTTTGTAAAAAGAGATATAACCCCAAAGAATGAGAAAAAAGACACTAGAGGGCGGGTGAAGTAGAAGATAGTTTCTGGAAACTTTGGCTCAATATACATCCCTCTCTTTTAATATAGGTGGTCCTCTATTGGGCCATTCAGGAAGTAGGGAAAGAAATTTAGTTAGTAATCATTGTGTGAGTAATTAGAAAATGGAAATATATTAAAAGCCTGTTGTTTGCCATAATATTATGGAACTCTGTATTCTCCTAAAGGAATTCTAGCAATAAGAGTAGTTATTTGTAAGCCATGTAAAGGGCAAGTGAGATATATTACTCATAACTGAAATTTATTTAAATTTTGTTATTGTTTAAATATAGAAAAATAGATTTTTTAATGTAGCAAGGTTGATCTACGCTTTAACATGCTGAAGAGCAGTACAGATCCAATCTATATTGCATAAAATATCAACAATAAGGCATTTACTCTGAGGAAAATATTAATTTAAACTTTCAAATAAACACAGAGGGGGTGAGATCCTTGACTTGTATGAACTGGTATTTTTTTGAAGTCAGTGTATGGAATATGCAAATTTATACCAAGTGAGGATCTAACCTGTTTTTTTTTAAATATAATTTTTGTGAATGGCCTTTTACCAGTTGTTTGGTTTTATTTAAAGAAATGTGTGCACTTTCTCTCCCAAACATATTAACACAGAGTAATATTTCATAAATGGTAAGCAGGGCCGGCGCAACCCATTAGGCAACCTAAGCGGTTGCCTAGAACACTAACATTTGTGGGGGTGGCAACCACGGCAGCCAGGTCTTTGGCCGCCCTGGTCGGTGGTGGTATTTCAGAGACGGGACCTTCCGCCGCCTCTTTTGGGGGCAGCATTTCGGAGGCAGGACTTTCTGCCGCCTAGGGTGGCAAAAAAGCTGGCGGTACTCCTGATTGTAAGAGGCTTTTCTTTCCTTTATTTGACAATGTGGCATTCAGCTTTAATACAAAATGTTCTGTTTGGTTGTTCATGAAGTGCTGAAGCTTAAAAATCTAATTGTCAAGCAATTACGAAGAAATTAACGTAGATAATTTTGCAGCATATCTGCTGTGTAGGGAACTAAAGGAAAAGCTAGACTACTTCAAAGCATGTAGTGCTGTATTCAGCTTGGACGCTTTAAATCCGAACACTGAAATAAGGATGTATTCTAGAGGCACCTGTGAAACCTACAGTGAAAGACCTTGGCTTATCAGTGGCCTGACAGATAAGCTTGACTGATTTAGATTAAAAATTCATCAGCTTCTGATCAATTACCCTATCAGACTTCATTCCCCTATGCTCTGTAATAGTAATCTGAAGCTAGCCTGTCCTGATGAAGAAAAATAGTATTAATAATCACTTTAATATTTAAAGTTTCATTGTCCTAGTAATAGTCCAGATTTAGAAAGCATTTTTCCCTTGACAAAATGGCAAATCACCATTAAAATATTATTTTCTAAAAACATGTCATCAAGTCTTAGAAAACATTATTTTGAAAGAATTGGTCTTATTGCACAACAGTACTGACATCAAAGACTAAGAACCTTATTTTACATTTTCTGAAACATAATTAAAAAGTACAAACTGCACTGAAGAGAGAGATTTTTGTTTTCTTATTTCAACTTTATAATTAAAAAATTTTTCATGGGATTTTTTATTTAGCTTTTGAACAAAAACATAGCAGGTTTATTTAATTTGCATGAAGAGCAAAAGAATAATTTCCCAAATAAATTTCACAAATTGCCACTATAATATTGAGTGCTCCAGCTTAACTTCCTGAAAAGAGAACCAGGAAGATTAGACAGAAATGGACGTGAATTATCTTCAAGTGCTTTTCATGCAGCATCTGACTTTTTTTATTTTAGATCTTTTCTCTTTAAATATGACACACACTCTGGTTTCTGTTCTCGAATGCAGTTAAAAAATAACATGTTTTTACATAGTGAGATGTTGAAATATAATTTTTAGCTTGCAAATTATATATGGACACTGGGAAATGTTCTTTATATGTACTATAACTGATCTGAAGATAAGCATTTGGATTTTGCACAGGGTATTACTCAAGAGGGTACTGGCAATCTGCATAGGTATGCTTCTTCCTCTCAAAACAGCAGAGACAGATTTAATTGCCACATTATACAATAAGACTCCAGCTCTCTTTTGTACCTATTTAGTAACTTTATTGTTTAATTCTGCCTTTTCTCTCTTTCTTTAAGTACTAAAACTGAACCAGTGGAGGGGAAAAAAAAGAAAAAAAAGCTTTCATTTATTAAGAATTCAGCTCTCCTACTGCTGAGCTGTGAAATCTCCCCAGCCTTTGTCCATCTGCAGTCGTGAAGCTTCACTCTAACTCAGATAGCTAAAAATAAAAAATCAGCACATCTGTGGAACACAGGCTTTGGCATATTGTGGCCCTCCCACTCATCCCTCCCTCTGGCTTCTGCACTGAACTGGTTGTTAAGAAGAGCCTCTCATTTACAATACCCACAGTGCCTTTTCATACTGCTGGCTTTCTCTGGCTACATGACAGGCCCTATCTGTGGTGATCATATCAAGTTCTCATTGAAGTACTGATCATGACTCCATGAGAAATCCGGACCAGAAGTAAATGGGTAACATAACATGGAAGGTTACAGTGCTGAGAATTTAAAGACAATTGCAAACATGAAAGATTGTTTTGATAAAATCTGCATTCTAGTGTACAAGTCTGACATCAGAATGAAAAAGAAGTTTATTCACTCAAATGTTACAGCTTTTTAAGATCTGAGATAACATCTCTGAGCAGCTTAATATTCAAAGCATGAGCGATCGTGTCTATACCTAGCTGACTACACAAACATGGCCCATCATTTGCCTGAGTTGAACTTTAAGAAGAAATCCTTGCATAAAATATTAATGTGTATTAAAGGACAAATTTTGCCCCTGTCTCCCTTTCTGTGGAGCCTCCCCTGGCAGTGAAACCTGTGCAGTTCCACTGTCAAAGGGGTTAGTACAGGTTTCCAGATATACAAATGGCGCATACTCTGGGCATGACATAGAGCTCAATTTGCAGAAGGTAAATGGGTCTGGTGGGGACAAAAATTTCTTTCTCCACTCCTGACTCTCCAGAACTATCTAGTGGAAAGCCTGGAATCTTCCAGATAAATTCACTTTTGAAAACAATCTTGTAATAACTGCAGTGAGAATTAAAATTTTAGCTGAAGACTATATCAGCATGAACTCTCCATCTTCAGATCTCCTTGCTTGTGGTCCTAAAAATAGCAAATTAGGGAGAGAAAAAAAGAGAGAAAAAACTACTTTCTGGTGAAATAATTGTTCAACTGATTTTGTAGACAAGACCTGTGAGCATGGGTAGCACAAACACTGTACTTTAGCAGCTGGTCTTAAACCTCAATTCTAACTTCAGTTCCACACTATGGATATCCAATATTTTGAAGAAGTTATTTGTTTGAGGGACATGCTAGACCTTGCAGGCAGAACTGCTAATCTGCTATTGTCCAAGTAGCACAGATCTCTAGATTTGTATCTCTCCTCTCTAGGGTGGCAGGTCCACAAAAAGCGGAGATGGAGCTGGGTTGTAGAGTTTGTCATGGGAATAGAAAGGGTGGGCATGGAACCTCTGTTCCAGGTCTGGCCTATCTCCAATAAAATGCAACGCAATTTCCTTTTAATTAAATACTTCTATAGGGATGTTAATATCCACAATCCATTACAGAATATTGAAATTACAGGTCCCTGCCTTTGTTTGGCTCAACAGACTGTATTTATGAACTGCACATGCTCTTTTTTCTGCTATCTGAAAGAAGCATACCAGGAGCCAATTTATTGGCTATAATTTATTTTGGACACTTGGGAGTCTTTTCCGATGTGTAGCCAATTGAGAAAAGTCTGTCTGCATGCAGTTTTATATACTGTATCTGTCAGTTAAATTAGAGATCCAAATGCAAAATACAACACTTGTGGTCATAATATTGAATGTGTGGCATTCCATGGAGGACTCTAGGTCCATTAATTAATGAATGGAGGAGCATACTCATCCATATATGCCAGATCCAGCAGTCCTTCCTCATTGTAATAATGATAGACAGTTTAGGATTGGACAGTGAGACTGAAGTACATCAGTCCCAAAAACAGAGTAAGCACATGTATATTCATAGATGGAAGTTTCATATATTTGACCTAGAAGATAAATATGTAAAAACCCCTCTGTAGCCAGATTCAAATACACACACAGAAAAATCAATGCTGTAATCTCCACAAACTTTTCAATGCACAGAGATCTAATGTAATTCCTTTGCAATGCACATCTTTCCTTCAAAGGATCTGCCTGCACAGCATTTTGGAGTTGCAGGAGCGAGCTTCCCAGCCCAGGTCCACAGATGTGGGTTAGTGGGACTCCCACTAGTGCCCTAAAAATAGCTGCATAGACAGTGCTTTGATGCTGAAGCCTAGGCTGGAACTGAGGCTCTGATGCCTACCCCTTCAGGGTCTGAGCTCCAGCCTGAGCTGCAACTTGAAAGCGCTGTCTATACAGCTATTTTTAGAGTGCTTGTGTGAGCTCCACTAGCATGAGACTGTCAATGCAGGCCTGGAGGCTCATAAGAACAGCCATACTCGGTCAGACCAAAGGTCCATCTAGCCCAGTATCCTGTCTTCTTTCAGTGGCCAATACCAGATGCTCCAGAGGAAATGAACAGAACAGGTTATCATCAAGTGATCCATCCCCTTCTGGCAAAGCTCCTTTGGGTTCTAATCCAAAATGTTGTGCAGACATGCCCAAAGAGGTGAAATTTTGCACTTAAAATTTGAGCCACCATTCAATTATTTATAGTACTTGGATGCCTGATTTGACCACTGAGTTTAGTTAATATTACATTGAAACGATCTGTCCTGTAAACATGAAAACTTTAGAGAGTTGTTATGGGTTGGACCAAACCTCATTGAAGTTGATGGGTGTAACAATCCCTTTCATTAAGAGTAAATGTAAAAAAGCCATTACGTTCTTTTGTGTAACCATGTAGCTGAAACCATAGGAGTACTATCCAAAATGCAGGGACATAGAAAGGCTTGAGTAGAAGCTGAATTGTGTGACCCAAGGGATTTCCCTAGGGACTGATGGAGCAAACTATAGAACTGTATTTGTTTGTGAGAGAAGCCAACAGAGAAGACAGAACGGAATCACCATCCTAAACCAAAGAAACACTGGTAGTGTGGTCCTGAGAAAAAGCTAATTAGAGTGCTTTTGGGCAGAGTGTTGGCTGAAAGAGGCTTAAGTCTGTGAGCAAAGAAGCTGTCTCCTGTTATTTGATTCCTCCTGTGTTCAGCGAAACAAGGCTTTGTACAGTCTTTGAAATAAATAAGATTGTATCAAAGATACCAGACTCCATCAGCAATTTCTCCTCCTAATGGAACAACGCACAGGGCCATGAACTTGACTAACCGCTTGGTAAAAAGATGTAATATTATTCACTAAGTCATCTATGTGGGATATTTCACAAACACATATTTGGATTCTGTTCTTTGGGGCATTAAGATCAATAAAGGATCTCTGCTTTTGATTTCAAAAACTTTGAGAAGAAAAAGTATAAATACAACCTACTGCAATTGTCAAAAGTTTTTACTACTAGATGGCACAACTTTATCGTAGTTCAAACATATTAGTCCTTCAGCACTATCTCAATACTGTCTCTTAAAAGTCCATCCTAGCTTGGGTTACAATAATGTATAGTATTGTTTAATAAGCAATGACCAAGCATTATTCCATAGGCATTAAGTCACATCTATATACTAACTATATGCTTCAAAAAATGACTAGAATCAACTATAAATGGCTCAACCAACCCCTGTTTTGACAGCCTAATCCTAAAAAGAAATGTTCTGTTTTAGTAGAGGGCATTTTAAAACATAAAATATCATTTGGAAAGGGATGAGGGCCAACCTTGACAATGTCCCTGTAATTCTCCTCAGGTAGCTGACATTAATGAGCCATAGCTAACAAACTTCCCAATAATGTTGAATATGAACCCTGAATAACTTTCTGTTCCCTTTTATAGTCTTTACTTAAGCCCCACTGAATTCAGTAAAAATATATTCCTTACTTTGTAAGACAACTGTAGCAGCCTTTAATACAAAACATATTATCTTATATTTTCTACATTAGTGTAGGTTCATATGCATTTATTACAAGCTGCATAGAGGCAGAGTTCAGTCTGTCAAAACAGATGTCCATTCTAAACCTCTTGAGCGGACACTGTTAGGGATAGCAGATAGTAGGATCTATCAGAGTCTTCCAACAAAGAAAGAAGACAGTATTTGGAATCATTTTCTAGAATGAACAGGTTTTGGTCCTATTTAGATAATACTATCTGCCATTTGAACAATGTATTTGATGTGGGATATTGGGTTTTGTTCATTCTACCTTACGGTCAAGAGGCTCTGCATTTTGTTTAAATAGTGTTCTATGTACATTTAATCTTAGAGTACAAGTGATAGTATTAAGGCCAAAATTTCAAAGTGCCTCCTATTTTTTGAATGTGCAATTTGGTTCCTATTCACAAATTTTGTGAATTTGCAAATTTTAAAATCTGGCCTTCAAGGTTTACTTTTCCGAAAGCAAAGCCATTTACTGATTAAGTATTACACAAAATATCATTCAACAAATTAAACAAGAAATTGATCAATGCTGTTACAACAGTAGTTGAGAGCTCTCTGCAAAAGAAAGCTTCCTAAATAAATACATTCACCATTCAAATGCTTGCTGTATAAAAGTGTGAATAAAAAGGAAGAATTTTCAGTGAAAAATTCAATCACAGCTAGCTTCAACATTCAACAATGTTTTCCTACAGAGCATCTAATGTGTTTGTATGCTTTTCCACTCAGTGAAAGATTTTAAAATGGTACTGTACTTTTTCTTGCCATTCTGGTCAATAGAAGGCAACTACAGTTTTATTGCATGAGTCAAACAGCTATTTTAACACTATGGCTCACTAGTTGGGAGTTGGGAAAAAATGTTATTGATTCCTCCCAAGCCCCCACTGAAAGCATACATAGAAGCAGCCCATTATGAAAAGTACGAATAATCAGTGCAGGGGTATTTATGTAAAGACTATGGCCATATCAGGGAACATAAATCAATAAAGATGTATGCCATGCCTTCTTGCTTCTAGTCCATATCCCAGACTTCTGCAGGCTCTCTACCTTATTTTCAGGGGCCATAATAGGGACAGACAACTTTTCACTGTGCTCCTGCCACTGCTCTTGTGTTTTCAGGCATCCACCAGTAGCACCTGCCAGAATTTGACCATACATTTCACGCTCCTGTAAGATTCTAGCAATAAAAAAAAAAATCCAAATCCATGATAACCCTTTACCCAATGCTTGAAGTTATGGTACCTTTCTATGCTTATGTAGCTGTAGTAATCCAGACTAACAAGATTTTCATCCTGTCAGGTGAGTGACAAATGGTAAATGGAGCAATTACAAAAGCTGTAGATTCCTGCCAATCAAAGGCTCAGTTTGTCTTTCACACCAAATGCTCTAGATTGCATTCTGCTTAGGCAAAGTCAGGATGACCTCTCTGTCCTCTGTGTGAGTTTTTACTCATTGTAATGAAAATTTAATGGAAAACTTGAAAGAAAGAAAAACAGACAGATATTTCTAACCTGCATGTCCGGGTTCTTTTCTATCAGCAGTGTTTTTGTCCTGATTGGCACAACAGACGCAGAACATCACTCAAAGACATAAGATGTTTTAGCAGATTCTCCTCTGTGTGACTGAAAGAGCAGGTGAAAAGTAGTTGGGCTGAAGCAAGACACAGCGGAAAATGTAGGAAACTATAGTAAAGGGCGGCTCCACTTTTGGATCCAGGTCCTACCCTGCCCTAGGGCTACTAAAAGGATTTAAAATTTTGATTTAAAAACATCGTGGCTGATACACGGGCGCAAAGGCTATGTCTGCGCTACAGAGGGACAGCTGTGTTGCTGTTGTATAATACTGCATTGCAGCATTATAATGTAGGCACTTGCTGCAGCAATGGAAGGATTTTTCCATTCCTGCAGCTAATCCACCCCTCCAAGAACAGTAGCTAGGTCAGTGGAAAAATTCTTCCATCAACCTAGCAGGGTTGACACTAAGGCTTAGGCTGGCTTTACTATGAATCTCAGGTGAAGTTTTCAAACTCCTGAGCGATGTAGATAAGTCGACCTAAGTTTTAGGTATAGACTAGATGGCCAGCACATCCCTTGGACCGTGCCACTTCCCACAGCCCCCATTTGGCCTGGAATGGTGAATAGCAGCCAGTGGGAGTTGCAACCGGCTGAACCTGTGGATGCTGCAGGTAAACAAACTATCCTGACCCACCAGCAGATTTCCCTGACAGGCTTCATGCCAAAGTTTGCAGATCCCTGGACTAGACCAAAGTAAAGCCCCAGGGCCCTTCCTTTCCCGCATATTTGATTCATTGATATGCCTTCTGATGTACATGAAGACAGCAAGCATTTGTCTAATTCCAGCCCAATTAGATGGAAGCAAAGAAAAGGAAAGCATACTAATGCTACTATTTCCTTCTCCTAGAATGAAGAGCTAGCAAAAGTATTTATCTTTCTCATTTGAAAAGTCATCCCTAAAAACATTCCATCCAGATGGCATAACTCTCTAATTAAATTGAGTGTTCAGGTTGTACTTCTAACACCTTAAAAAATCTAAAAAAGTTAATAAAAATTCTTTGTGACACAGTATGAACAAACCACATTTTCACAGTTCTTCCTGGCCTGGAAAAACAATTATGGAAAAATCATATACAAAAGGAGAAAAAATGAAGTATTGGGGCTTTGTTGCCAAAACTGATTCAGTCATAGTAGCCTTGCCTAGGAAATCATCCATTCTCAGAGGAAACAAGGTTTCTCTATCTAATCTACTGGAGTGAAAAATTAAGGTTTTCATGTATATGTTATATTTGTAGTTTAAGGGCAGCTTTTTTTCTCCTTTTTGTTGGCACAATCTTCTTATTTGGATTAAAGATTCTGGGAAACAGGAGCTAGTTAGAAATTCAATAATAAGTTAAATGGAGTTACTGTGGCAGAAATGTTTCATGTTAATTCAATTCTTGATCAGTTTAGGAGTGTGACAAAGACCATAGTTAGTAATGTACATTGCTAGCCATTTCTGTGCATGTTATGGATGTGACCATCTCCTGATCATCTGTAGGCCCAGCTGGATGAGCAAGCAACTCAGAGAGGGGATTAGGAAAAAGCAGAAAGCTTACAGGGAGTGGAAGGAAGGCGGGATTAGCAAGGGAAGCTACCTTAGTGAGGTCAGAACGTGTAGAGATAAAGTGAGGAAGGCTAAAAGCCGCGTAGAACTGGACCTTGCGAAGGGAATCAAAACCAATAGTAAAAGGTTCTACAGCCACATAAATAAGAAGAAAACAAAGAAAGAAGAAGTGGGGCCGCTATACACTGAGGATGGAACGGAGGTTAAGGATAACCTAGGCATGGCCCAATATCTAAATAAGTACTTTGCCTCGGTCTTTAATAAGACTAGTGAGGAGTTTAGGGATGATGGAGGGATGATAAACGGGAATGTGGATATGGAGGTGGATATTACCGCATCTGAGGTAGAGGCCAAACTTGAACAGCTTAATGGGACAAAATCGGAGGGCCCGGACAATCTCCATCCGAGGATATTAAAGGAACTGGCGCGTGAAATTGCGAGCCTGTTAGTGAGAATTTTTAAGCAATCGGTAAACTCGGGGGTTGTGCCGTACGACTGGAGAATTGCTAACGTAGTTCCTATTTTTAAGAAAGGGAATAAAAGTGATCCGGGTAATTATAGGCCTGTTAGCTTGACGTCTGTAGTGTGTAAGATCTTGGAAAAAATTTTAAGGGAGAAAGTAGTTAAGGACATTGAGGTCAATGGTAATTGGGACGAATTGCAACATGGATTTACTAAAGGTAGATCGTGCCAAACCAACCTGATCTCCTTCTTTGAGAAGGTGACGGATTACTTAGACAAAGGAAATGCGGTAGATCTAATTTACCTCGATTTCAGTAAGGCGTTTGACACGGTTCCGCATGGGGAACTGTTAGTTAAATTGGAAAAGATGGGGATGAATATGAAAGTTGTAAGGTGGATAAGGAACTGGTTAAAGGGGAGACTCCAGCGGGTCGTACTGAAGGGTGAACTGTCAGGCTGGAAGGAGGTTACTAGCGGAGTCCCTCAAGGATCGGTTTTGGGACCGATCTTATTTAACCTTTTTATTACTGACCTTGGCACAAAGAGCGGGAATGTGCTAATAAAGTTTGCGGATGACACAAAGCTGGGGGGTATTGCTAACACGGAGAAGGACCGGGATACTATACAGGAAGATCTGGACCACCTTGTAAACTGGAGTAATAGTAATAGGATGAAATATAATAGTGAAAAGTGCAAGGTCATGCACTTAGGGATTAATAATAAGAATTTTAGATATACATTGGGGACGCATCAGTTGGAAGCAACGGAGGAGGAGAAGGACCTTGGGGTATTGGTTGATAGCGGGATGACTATGAGCCGCCAATGTGATATGGCTGTTAAAAAAGCAAATGCGGTTTTAGGATGCATCAGGCGAGGTATTTCCAGCAAGGAGAAGGAGGTGTTAGTGCCGTTATATACGGCGCTGGTGAGACCCCACCTGGAATATTGTGTGCAGTTCTGGTGTCCCATGTTTAAGAAGGATGAATTCAAACTGGAACAGGTTCAGAGACGGGCTACTAGGATGATCCGAGGAATGGAAAATCTGCCTTATGAAAGGAGACTCAAAGAGCTTGGCTTGTTTAGCCTGGCCAAAAGAAGGCTCCGGGGGGATATGCTTGCTCTATATAAATATATCAGGGGGATTAACGTTAGGGAGGGAGAGGAATTATTTAAGTTTAGTACTAATGTAGGCACGAGGACGAATGGGTACAAACTGGATATTAGGAAGTTTAGACTTGAAATTAGACGAAGGTTTCTAACCATTAGGGGAGTGAAGTTCTGGAACGGCCTTCCGAGGGAAGTAGTGGGGGCAAAAGACTTATCTGGCTTTAAGACTAAGCTTGATAAGTATATGGAGGGGATGTTATGATGGGATAGTTTAATTTGGGCAATTGATTTTGGATTATCGGCAGATAAGTCTGCTCAATGGTCTGTGAGGGGATGTTGGATGGGATGGGAACTGAGTTACTGCAGAGAATTCTTTCTTGGGTGCTGGCTGGTGAGTCTTGCCCACATGCTCAGGGTTTAGCTGATCGCCATATTTGGGGTCGGGAAGGAATTTTCCTCCAGGGCGGATTGGCAGGGGCCCTGGAGGTTTTTCGCCTTCCTCTGCAGCGTGGGGCATGGGTCGCTTGCTGGTGGATTCTCTGCAGCTTGAGGTCTTCAAATCACAATTTTGAGGATTTCAATAACTCAGTCATGGGTTCGGGGTTGTTATAAATGTGTATGGGTAGGGTTTTGTGGCCTGCCTTGTGCAGGAGGTCAGACTAGATGATCATATTGGTCCCTTCTGACCTATGAGTCTATGAGTCTATGAGTCTAAATGGGAATTATGATAAAAATAGTGTGTTGAAATATTTATCTCAGAGAAATATGCTATTTTGTCTTCACAAAACATACACAAATGGATGCTTCCAGAGTCTTTATTAAATCAGTCCTTGCACAGTTTTTGTGCAAGTTTTTTCTGTGTTTGGTCCAGTGTCCTCACTTAAATTAAATACATATTAGAGAAAAAAGTAAAAATAGATACATAGAGCAAAGATTCTATCCTTATTTGTTTCTTTCAGGTTCCTAGAACACTTTGAACACTTGAAAATAATGAAATAATAGAGCTGGTCAGAATATTTTTGACAAACATTCAACAAAAATGTGCTTTTTGTCCTGTGGGTGAGGGTAAAATCTTCATTTTCAGGTTTGAAAAATCCGAAGTTTAACACCAAAAATACTTTGGTAAAAATTTCCATAAATATAATTGTATTTGTTCTGCTATACAATCTACGATCTTGGCCCTACAAACCTGCCATGATGGCCCAGTAAAGTCAATGCGGCTCTTAGCTGCATGAATAAGCATTCCAAAATCAGGACATAAATTTAACATGCTGTGAAATTTGAGGCTATTTTTCAGAATTAACTCTGACAGAGGACCTGATAATACTGGCAAAACTGCCATGAGTGTCAGTGAGATCAGCATCTCTCTTTATATCCCTTTTCTCACATTCCTTCTTCCACTTGCTTTGTAACTCCCTGGCATGCCTTCTGCGTTTTTAATAAATTTTTGTGCCTTCCAAATGGCCATCCCTAGCATGTTGACTTCCTGCATAGACAGCATCCGCTTTTTTTGGTTTGCTTGACCTGGAAGGCCATGCGTATTTTCTGCTGGATCAGACCTTTAAAAATTGCATCATGCTCTTAATCATTTAACAATGTGGGGCTTTTAATTACTTGAGGCTTTCTCATGCAATATTTTGCTTAGTTGTTTTGGAGGCTATATACCTTTTAGTTGTAACACAAGTCTGCTACAACTAAGGTTCTGATATAATTTATTTTAACTTGAAATGCCATATCCACATCTTCCAGTGCCCATGAGTAATATTTGCATATGTTTAGGTTTCAGCTTCTCTGTTATATTTTTATTACATTGAATTATACCATTTAAAGAAGATCATAGCTATCCATTTAATGTAGGTGCCAATATTGTAAGTAACTTACAGGCAGACTCCAGCAACAGGGTGACGTCACCACAACCCCCAGCACCCATTCCTTGTGGAATTGTCAGTTGCTGGATCAGGGGCTTAAAACATAATTTTTATTATTGTTTAGTAAATGACAAACATACAAAAAGACTTTTAGGATGATGAAGAAAACACAAACTGTATTTTTTATACTTTATGGCATCGTATATATCCAGAACATAAAAAGTACACTATCTTGTACATTTGTCATATAATAAACTACCTCCAGAATGAAAAGAGCTCTTTTTTTCTGACAAAACATAAAATCTACCATAAGCTCTGTGTTTTACTTTTGTTAAATACAGAAATAAACTTAATAGATCGTTTCATTTATTTGTCCGACTGTTCACAGAACCAGGACAATCTGACATCAGCTTCTATTTGCTGTTTAGAAACCATATAATTTATTGTCCTCTATCAGTTTTGAAGTGAGAGGACTAAAGATAATAGTTTGGTTTACTGTAGATCAAAGCTCAAATACATATGTTACAGATTTCTGTGTATATAGATAGACTGAAGCAATCTTTTTGACACAATCAGTGAAAGTCAAGGTCATCAATCCCTTCTCAACAAGTAAAAGGCCAATTTTCAGATTTAGGTTGCAATTTAGAATGAGATGAATGACAAACTCTTATGTTTGTGATTTCATATAACCATTGAACTAGATAAACATGGGACAGTTTTTCACTGTTGACAGTATATTCTTGTCTTGATGTACTATATACTGGATTTTTACATACCTACTTGCCACCGGAGTTAATGATAATTATGGATGTAACTGTTCATTTATTATCATAAAATGTAGGGTTAGAAGGGGCTGCAAGGGTTATCTAGTCTAACCCGCTGCAAAGATGCAGGCAGATGGTTATCCAGCCTCTTTTTGAAAACCTCAAGTGAAGGAGCTACCCTAGGCAGTTTGTTCCATTGTCCTAATGTTCTAACAGTTAGATTTAATCTAAGGAAAAACTTCCTAAATCTGCTATGATGTAGTTTGAACACATTGCATCTTGTCCTGCCCTCTGTGGCAAGAGAGAACATTTTTTCTCCATCTTTTTTATGACAGTCTTTCAAGTAGTTGAAGACCACTGTAACATTCCCACCCCCTTTTAATCTCCTCTTTTCCAAACTAAACATACTCAGTTCTTTCAGCCTTTGCTCATAGGGCTTACATTCCATCCCTTTGATCATCTTTGTCACTTGCCTCTTGATCCTTTCTGGTTTCTCTACATCTTTTCTATCACTCTATTCAGCTCTAGAGTGATATGCATGAGTCATACCCATGACTCGCATGTTATACCTCTCTTAATGCAACCCAAAATTACATTTGCTTATTTTGCAACAGCATCACATTGCTAACAAATGTTGAGGTTGCAATCCACCACAACTTCCAGATCCTTCTCAGCAATACTGCTGCCAACACTGTTATCCTGTTGGCCATTCTGTATTTGTGCATTTGGCTTTTCTTTTGTCTTCATTGAATTTCAGTTTATTGTCTATAGCCCAGTTCTCCAATTTATCAAGATCCCTTTGAATTTTAGCTCTATCCCCCAAAATGTTTTAAACCCCAGCCCCCTCCAGCCTTGTGTCGTATTTGATCACTATGCTCTCTATTCCTACATCCAGGTCATCAAAGAAGATGTTAAATAACACTGAGACTGTATATAGTGAGACTGTAACTCTAGTGCAGGGGTCGGCAACCTATGGCACATCTGCCAAAGACAGCACGCGAGCCAATTTTTAATGGCACCCTGCTGCCTGCTGGAGTGGGCAGGGCCAGGACCCCAGACCGGCAGTGGGCTGAGTAGGTCTGGCAGCCGGGATCCCGGCTGGCAGGAGATGGCGGATGGAAGCCCTGAGCAGCAGTGGGCTGAGCCGTTCAGTCCACTGCTGGTCTGGGGTCCCGGCCGCTGGCCCTGCACAGCCTGCTGTCGGTCTGGGGTTCTGGCTGATGGACCCTTGCCGGCCAGGGTCCCAGACGAAGGCCCCACTCAACCCACTGTCGGCCTAGGTGAACAGAACCCCAGACCAGCAGCGGGCTGAGCGAGCTGGCGGCGTAAGATCAACATTTTAATTTAATTTTAAATGAAGCTTCTTAAAATTTTGAAAACCTTGTTTATTTTACAATACAACACTAGTTTAGTTATATAATATAGAGACTTATAGAGAGAGACCTTCTAAAAAACATTAAAATGTATTACCGGCATGCAAAACCTTAAATTAAAGTGAATAAATGAAGACTTGGCACACCACTTCTGAAAGGTTGCCAACCCCTGCTCTAGTGCTTTATTTCAAAGACAAGATCAGTACTAGTGTGGGACACCTGTGTGTTGATATCTTAGTTGCAGTTATTTTTCTTGTTGTTGTTTTAAATGTACAAGTACTGAAAGACTAGAGACATTGAATAATTTATTGACATAATAATGAAACACCAAGTTTTGTCTTCAGAATTCTTCAATCTGATTGTTTCTTCAACTCTACTAATAATGTATCTGAGAATATTTTTTCCTTATTGGTTGTAGCCATGGGAAACATTAATCTCTAGAATAACTGAGAAACACTGGCTAAGGTGTTAGTTTTAAATGACACATTAGTAGCTGTCATTTAAATTGATCATTAGAGACATAATTGAGAGTAACGGTCAGAAAGTAAATGCTCTGTCATAGAATTTTTAGTGCTTTGTTAAAATTACTGATCTAATGCAACCTGCACCTTGCTATAGTGTATGATCATAAGATATCAGAATCTTTTTAATATGAAACATTTATGGGAACTGGTATTTTAATATTTTCTATTATAATGCTTCACATCTTAGTCTCAGATGCTGTACTGCCTGTGTCAAATAATAGATGGATGGATGGATAGACCAACCTTTCAGTGGAAAGTACAATTTCCTGCAGGGCCTGCAGTGTGGGACTCCCTCAGTTGCTGAGATCCTGAAAGGAGCCAATAATAGTTTTATATTACAGTATAGTGTGTCCTCCTGACATACGTCCCTACAGGTTATGGCAGAAATCTGGACACTGTTTGGTGTTTGGTTGGTTGGGTTTTTGGGTTTGTTTGTTTTTGTTTTTGATGTTAGCCTACAGAACTTTGAATTAAATGGTGTGTAAAATGTTAGGAAGGGGAACAATAACTGTTTCCCGAGATATGTTACTGTTAACAGTTACTATTAGAACTGGTCAGATTATTCATTGTGAGCAGTCTGTCAGATTTAGCCCTTTTACATTCATGAGTTTCCTGTGAACCTAATATGATTTTCATGATTGTTTTCACTGTGTGTAGTTCTTAGATGAATAACTTTTACAATTGTATTTTTTCATACGAATTTTTGTGAATTCTTTGTGGTGAGTATTCAGAATTTGGTAGTTGTTCTTTGTGCTTTGTCACCTACGTTAGGCCACTCCTTATGGTTTCAGTTACCTGACTGGATAATCCAAATTTTATAAACCGGAGTAGTGCTTGTGGAAAACATTAGGTCATAAATTTTCTCTCTCTAAGACAATAGAGGCTGTGAATTCCCTATCGCAATGATTGCCTACACACACCACTAGTGTTTACCATTCTTATGACCTTCTATAATGCTATTAAGATTAATACCCAGATATAGCTTAAGAATTAAATGTATATTTATTACACCTCATCTCAAACCTATTCATTGCTGGAGTTATGTTTTCTCCGCTAGGAAATTCAGTCATATACTGCCAGAATTCCAGCATCATTACCAATATTTACAGATTATTATTAAAATAATTAACAAAAGTGATCCGCCTAGAGTAGAGCCTAATTCTTAACAAAGAAAGAATTAACTGGGGGCCAGGAAAAAGAGGAGGTGTGTCTCTTGTGCTATGCGGGAGCATGCAAACTGCTTGCACACCCTAGCGTGACCAAGGACAGCTGCCAGTGAGCCTGGTGCCCCCCCTAGAGGACAGGGCTCGGGGTGATACAGTCACGCCATAGGAGCAGCCTGGGCTGCGTGCTGACTCCTGTGAGCAGTGGCCTGACACACTGCTGCTTTTGCTGCTACAGATCCTGGTAGCTCCACGGACATCTGCTTTATATCCATGGATATCCGCATCTGAGGATATAAATTTTCTACCCACACAGGGCTTTAATAGGGAGGCAGCAAGTTATCCGAGGAAGCAATCCTTAGCTATTTGCTGCGGGGTCCCTGGACTGGAACCCAGAGTTGAGAGAATGATTGGATCCCCTTCAAGCCCCTAAGGGAGATAGGATGAAAGTCTCCTCATAAAGGTGTGTAAGGACCATTGAATCCAGAGTGAGGCTAAAGACCTGTCGTAAAGTTGTTGGATTATTGCCTGGTGGATCTGTGTTATCCCAGAAGCAGGGCAGGAGGTGAGGGGGACTAGAAGTGCCCTGGTTAGAGGGCCAAGTCACAAGAAGAAACAAACCACTCACTATGGGGCCAAAGCAGCTGTCAGCAAGGGGCACCAGAGGAGAAGACCTTGTTGCACCATGCTCAAACACAAGGGGGTGTGCCATTTGGGGAGGCACTCTTCTGCATGAATATTAAAGACAATGATATTATGTGGTGATATTGACAGATTTGTTAAAATATTGATTGCCATTATTCTCACAATGTGCTTTATTCTACTCTCACTTAGTCGCTTATTAATCAAATGACCTATTCTAATCTCACTTAGTCCAATATTAATCAAACCTAACTTTTTTGAAGTCCTTGACTTTATACTGGAGTAAAGCTGTTGTAAGTGGAAGAGTCAGTTCCAATATTTTTTAAATGGAACAGATTGGAAGAACAGCTTTAAAATTCCCTTTAACAAATTGATTTCAGCATTATTATTATTATTATTATTTATTTATTATTTATAAATTTTTATTAATGAATTAGCTAGAAAACCCAACCAAGATCAAGCCACGTTGTGCTAGTCCCTGTGCAAATGCATAGTACTTGACAGTCTCTTCCCTGAAGATGCTGCAATGTAAAAATCTGCTAGTTATGTATCTGAAAGAAGTATGGCCTAACTGAGTGAGGACCCTCAAGCAGACCTGTCGAGAGAAATTTGGGAGCCCAGCACATCACGTTTTCTGGGGCCCCATCCCCTCCCATTTCATTCCAGTTACAGGCATTTGCTGAGGGGGCTTCTGAGCTCAGGTCCCCAGTAATTGTCCCCCATCTCCCTCCTCTTGTCAACTCTGCCCTTAGGTCAAGATATATATATAAAAAAAAGGGACTGGATAGCATAGTGGTTAAGAGCACTGCCCTTTGATACAACAGATTGGGGTTCAAATCCTGGTTGGTACCCAACTTTCTAGTAGGGGTCCTTGGGCAAAAGACCCCCTAACGCTTCACCTGCCTACCTCAAATATGAGAGTGACACGAACTAGGAGAGTCATGCCGGCTCGGACGTCGCCGAAACCAGGACAAATATGACGATAATGGGCTACTGGAACAAAACACCATTCATGGATGAGACTGAACCTGGAATTTGATGATCTACTCAACAGTAGACCTAATGATGTGGGGATTATATGAACGTATGAGGTGACTATGGTTATGGACAAAAGACCTAGATCACACTTACTGAAAACAGCTAGTTACCGCAACGCTTCAACATAGTAATAGGAGGAAGCTGCATCTTACAGCTTGAGATAGGACCACTCCACATTACATCCCAGACACAGAAGACCTGGAAAGAACAAGATGGATGTGCAGCCCACACCTGAAGTCGGAACCCTCCATTGCAAAGCACAGCAGCTGATATGGAGCATACAGATCATGGAGAAACTAGCTACAGTCATCCTGAGACCAATTTACCAAGGACTCAGCTGACCAGATAATATGTTAGCATCGATGCACAGGGCCACTCATGAACAAGCCTCTACTACACCATTATAATCAAACCAAATGAACTGTGTATATGCTACAGTCTCTGTATCCTGGAGATGCTTGCTACATTGATCAATGAAGACAACAGTAGTAACCACACCTGGAAAAATGAGGTTTGAAGGATAAGATCTTAGCAACTCAGAGAGAAGTTAGTCAGCTGATGGAACTACAGAAGGGTGTTAGACGATTAGTAGGACTCGAGCTACTGACATACAACGGAGCCTGACTCCATCTGAAGCCTTAGAGACTGCTAAACAAAGGCTCCACAGCACTGCACTACCAGGCTAAGAAGATTACACTAAGAGAAGCATCGAGGCCAAAAAAGGAAATTCCCTGTTCTCCAAGAAACCATCCAAGGTGTACTCACCCCACTGCACTGCAACAAGCACAATAACAGCAAGCAGCCACCAGCAGCAGAAATGAACAGCTACTGGAAAGACACTATGGGAGAAAGAAGAAGACTTCAGTAACACCAAGTCGCAAAGTGGCTTGCAGGACCTGAGAACAGCGCACAGCAATCTCCCCAAACAGAAACGCAGTCACATCACAGTAGAAAGACATGCAGCAGCAAATCAAGAACAATGAAAGCTATGGACTGCAACTGGATCAGACATGATCCACACCTACTGGCTAAAGAAACTAACACCAGTGTCATGAACGCCTAGCAGACAACAGAATGACACCAGCTGCTAGCAGCAGGCTCCCACCCAAAAGTGGCTAACACAAGAAGGACTGTGCTGATCATGAAGACCCTGCAAGAGAACAGAACCGGCCAATAACCTACCTCCCCACAACATGGAAAGTCCTATCAAGGCATCATAGCCGCCAGCATACAGGACCATATGGCCAGTAAATGAGCACACTCAGAAGGCATGGGAACAACACCAGTTGCTCATAGAATAAGCAGTCGCTCAAGATCTAGACAGACCAAATCTGAGCGCACAGCCTGGAATTGAGTACGGAAAAGCATACACTCAATTAATGCGCACACGTAGTGACTGTGAATGTCTGGCGCTATATCAAAGTCAACAGACACTAAGACCTTCCTCAAGAACTCTCAATGGGACTATGGAAGACAACACTGGAAGTCAACTCAATTTGGCAGCTTGCACAAGTGGCCATCAAGTGCGGCAATATACCAATGGTGATGCACTGTCCCCGCTGTCTGTTACTGCATAGGCTTAAACCCCTCAGCCAGATAATCACAGGACTGGATGCGGGTACAGGTCAGGAGTGGAACTACCATCAGCCACCTCCTCTACATGGATGACATCAAGCTGTATGCTAAGATATGAACGAGAATCGACTCGCTAATCACCTGACGCGGATCTACATTGAGGATATCGGATGTCATTCGGACTGGATAAGTGTGGCCAGATGGTATGAAGAAGAGGGAAGGTAGTCAATAGACTGATGGAGTGGAACTACCAGCGGGCCACATTAGCAGGACATACAGACCAGTACAAAGTACCTTGGCGTCCCACAGTCACATGCAAACCAACGATGAGGAGGCAAGGATGACAGCAACATCAAGTATCAGCAAAGGATTAAGACAGGTCCTGAGAGAGCGAGCTCAGTTGGAAAGAACAAGATCCACGCCACAACAGATACGCCATGACTGGTCATCAGATCACCCTGCCTGTATAGTGAGCTGGCCAAAGAGGACAATTTGGAAGCTGCCCGATGTGAAGACCCGGAAGCTCCTCACAATGCACGGAGGTTCCACCCAAGTTCGACACCCAGAGACTGTAACCAGCTGGAAAGAAGGCGGGCGGGCTTGGTGAGCGTCAAGCCACTGTCCTGGAACAAAACCCGGAACATCCAGAGTATACATCAGTAAGATGGCCCCAAAGATGAGCTGCTAGAGAATGCCTGAGCAGCAGCAGACATGGGAGGAAGACCAAGCAGAAGAAGTGCCAATGGCAGACAAGACCCTGCATGGGATTGTACCATTGACAGATACGCTGAGGTGGCTGACATTGGGAAATCCTACCAGTGGCTGGAAAGGGCTGGACTAAAAGACAGCAACTGAGGCACTGATCATAGAGCACAGGAACAGGCACTGGAGCACCAGATCCATTGAAGCAGGGTCTACCGACACTAGAGAGACCCAAGGTGCAGACTGTGCGAGGGGGGGGGGGTGCAGGCCTCAGAGACAGTCCAACACATAGTGGGCAGGATGTAAGATGCAGGCAGGAACAGCATACACATGCACGGCACAATCAAGTGGCTGGCATTGTGTACAGAACATCTGCACAGCGTATGGCTAGACCCTCCCAAACAGAGGGAGATTCACAGAAGTTGTGGAGAATAGCAGGGCTAGATTCGTTGACTTCCAGATCCAGACGGATCAGGATAGGTACTGGCAATCAACCAGACATCGTGGTAATAGACAAGGAGCAGAAGACAGCGGTGTGATAGACTATAGCAGTGCCAAGTGACAGCAACATCAGGAGTAAGGGATATGAGAGCTGGAGAAGTACCAGGGGCTGAAAGAGTAGACTGGGAGAGGATTGTGGAAAGTGAAGGCCAAAGTGGGTTCCCAGTGTGGTAGGAGCACTCGGGGCTGTGACTCCTAAGCTGGGTGAGTGGCTCCAACAGATCCCAGGAACAACATCAGAGCTCTCTGTCCAGAAGAGTGCAGCGCTAGGAACAGCTAAGATACTGCGCAGAACCCTCAAACTCCCAGGCCTCTGATAGAGAACCCGAGGTTGAGGAAGACACATACCACCCATAGGGGTGAGAGGGGAATTTTTTTTTATTTTTATATATAAAATAGATGTCTTCAGTTAGATTCCTAAGTCCACATTTAAGCACCTAAATAGCATCTGATTTTCTAAAGCACGCAGAAGCTCCATTGAAGTAAACTGTTGGGAGTCAATGACCTGTGGGGAGCTCAGCATTTTTGAAAATCATCCAGTTTGTTTGGATGCCTAAAAATGGAATTAGGAACTTTGGACATCAGTTTTTTAAAAAAATCTTTGTCTCAACACCCAACATATAGAGCCATTATGGTCTTGAAATATAGTCATTGCTGATAAAGTTTGCAGTTGACACAGATTGGTGAAGTAGTAAATAATCATAAGGACAGATAATTTCTAAAGAGCAAAAAGGATAGCTTAGTAAGCTGAGCTTACTCAAATAAGCATTTATTTTAATATAACCAAATGTAACCTTTCATATCTGGGAACAAGGAATGTAGGTCACATAGGAATGAGGACTGTATTCTGGAAAAAAGTGATTCTGGAAATGCCTTAGGTGTCATCGTGGATGATCAAGTACACACGAGCTCGAGTGTGAAGCTGCCTGTAAGAAGGATAATGCGATCCTTGGATGTATAAAAAGGAGAATATCAAGGAGGAGTAGGAAGTTAGTATTACCTCCACATATGACACTGGTGATATCATTCCTATTATAATGTGTTCAGTTCTGGTGTCCTTGTTCCAATTTTTTTTACATCATTTTAATAGAGAGTCACAGCAGTGCTATTAATGACAAGTCTGCAAAACCTGTCTTACAGTGAAAGACTTAAGAAGCTCTTATATGTCTCAGAGAGAAGGTTAAGATGTTAGTTGGCATAGTCTATAGTACCTGCACAAAGAGAAGATTGCAGCAGAGGGCTCTTTCATGTAGCAGACAAGGACCTAAGGAGATCCAATAGCCATAAGATGAAGGTAGACAAATTCAGACTAGAAATAACATGCTAAATTTTTAGTGAGCTTTAACAACTTCTGGGGCAACTGCAATAAGATTTGGGGTTTGCTTGATAAATTACTGGCTAAAACTCTACAGCTTCTGTTATGCAGAACGTTAGAAGTCTATGTCAAATTATAAATGACATTTCTTTTGTGATTACCTTTTGGATTGTAACCTTCCCTACTGCCTTCACTTTGCATTGAAACCTCCATCATGGGTTAAGATATCCTGAGGATGTTGAAAAACCAATCAAAACCTAACAAGCACAGTCTGTTCTGGACACTGTGTGTTCATGCCAAGAGAGGGATACCTCCTAGAGAGCTAAATGTGAGAGTCATCAACATGAAAGACTCTCCTTTACTTCACATTGGAGAGACCACTGACTCTGAATGGACTCTCTTCACAGAAACCTATCTGCAGTGGGTCTGTAATCATGTGGTCTAAGAACATGGCTGATATAACCATCTCACCCAGAAGAGATTGTTTTTTTCTCAAAAGGTTGTGGTTCTCAAAGCACAAGGAACCCATCTTATTGCCTGAAACAGAAGACCCCTCTGGAGAGAGTGGAGACAAGAGGGAATTTCCATAAAGGACTTGAACCAAATCCCGGGACTCACAAAGTGTGGGGTGACATCAAGAGTTCACTTTCTTTTGATCTGTATTTTTGTGTGTGTATTTAAGAAATTCCTTTGCTAAGCCTGTGTTTCTCTGATTTACTACCAGATTGTCTCTGAAGGGCATCCTTTCGTCTGTGAGAGATGGTGGGAATTGCAGCCTATGATGTAGATGGTTTGCAATGTCTCATGTGACTGAATAGTCCAATCTGAAATTTTCATGATCTTTGGCAGTTAGTGCAAATGTGTGTATCTTGGCTTGGAGCTGCTTGCTTCCTACAGGCTCTTTTCTCTTCAATCTGTAGGAGCTAGCTTCTGTCATGGACTTTGATACCCTGATGGAGACAATGTCACCACTTGTTATGATATACCCTGTTGGAGACAATGACGCCACTTGTTACAAAGAGTATAACTTAGAAGGGTATAACTAGGAAACCGGAGCTCCTATGTGAGGACATGTCTAGGCAACTCAATGGTTCAGGAAGGAAGATGCACTGGTTCAAGAACTAGACAGCTGCATTTCAGGGTTGCACTGCTGTAGAAGGGTGTCAGAGATGGGCTCTACAGCTGGGGAGTGTGCTTGAGGACTCCCAGGTAGGAATAGTGATCAGCTACTACCCAGACTTAAAATCAGGCATGTGCTTAAGTACTTTGCTGGATTGGTGACTCAATCACATTACTAAATGAAGGACTTTGCATATTACAATATATTTACTAAAAGACCAATTTCAGTGTCTTTGGTCTCCAGCTTTTATTGTTAAAATTAAATGTAATCAAAGAACATATTCAATAGTTGACTATAATATATATTTTATTAAGAAGAGCAACTTCACATATAAAAAGTCTGCCAGAACTCTTGAAAGCAATCCACCTTAATCTGTTATCTCAATCACAACAAAACAAAGCCTTAATTTGAAGTATTGTATTTCTGACAATATTAGGACAATCCATAATGTTTCAAATGGGACAGGCACTACAGTTGCTTGGAGTTCCACTATTATTACAGATTCCTAGGTATGAAAATGATTGATGCACAATGATACTCTGAATTAAAAGGCACTTGGGATATGTGATCTAAAAATATGTAAAAATTAAATCTAATTTAGTTTGATATAGAAATGGAAGCAACCATGTGAAGTAAATAAAATATATTTGCATATTAACTGAGTCAAGGAGTAAAGTTCAAAATGTAAAATATGTAGAAATGCTCTTACAGTTAACATTGCTACATCTGGCAATGCAGTTTTCAATGTGTCATTTAAGACAGATTTTCATCTACCTGCATATGGCATCCAAAATAAGTGTATCACATGATTTTTTGCATAGCAATTTCAGTGGGTGTAGCAGGTGAATTCATCCTTAAACCTTTTTATTACTGTATGTAAAGTTTAGTAATTATTAGGACTATCAAGAAATTTAAAAAATGAATCATGATTAACCACATGATTAATCACACTGTTAATAATAGAATAACATTTATTTAAATATTTTGGATGTTTTCTACATTTTCAAATATATTGATTTCAATTACAACACAGAATAAAAAGTGTACAGTGCTCACTTTATATTTATTTTTGATTACAAGTATTTGCACTGTAAAAAAAAAGAGAAATATTGTTCTTCAGTTCACCTAATATAAGTACTGTAGTGCAATCACTTTATTGTTGAAACTGAACTTACAATGTAGAATTATGTACAAAACCTGTATTCAAAAATAAAACCGTGTACAATTTTAGAGTCTGCAAGTCCACTCAGTACTACTACTTGTTCAGCCAATCACTCAAACAAACAAGATTGTTTATATTTGCAGGAGATAATGCTGCCCTCTTCTTATTTACAATGTCACCTGAAAGTGAGAACAGGCTTCTCATGGCACTGTTATAGCCAGCATCCCAAGATATTTATGTGCCAGATGCACTAAAGATTCATATGTCTCTTCATGCTTCAACCACCATTCCAGAGGATAATGCGTCCATGCTGATGAAGGGTTCTGCTCGATAACAATCAAAGCAGTGCAGACTGACACATGTTCATTTTCATTATCTGAGTCAGATGCCACCAGCAGAATGTTGACTTTCTTTTTTGGTGGTTCAGATTCTGTAGTTTCCACATCAAGGTGTTGCTCTTTTAAGACTTCTGAAAGCATGCTCCACACCTCCCTCTCAGACTTTGGAAGACACTTCAGATTCTTAAACCTTGGGTCAAGTGCTGTAGCTAGCTTTATAAATCTCACATTGGTACCTTCTTTGCGTTTTGTGAAGTCTGCAGTGAAAGTGTTCTTAAAATGAACAACATGTGCTAGGTTGTCATCCGAGAGTGCTATAACTTGAAATATATGGCAGAAAGTGGGTAAAACAGAGCAGGGGACATATAATTCTCCCCCAAGGAATTCAGTCACAAATTTAATTAACGCATTCTTTTTTAAATAAGGGTCATCAGCATGGAAGCATGTCCTCTGGAATGGTGGCCAAAGCATGAAGGGACATATGAATGTTTAGTGCATCTGGCACAGATATACCTTACAACGCCAGCTACAAAAGTGCCATGCAAATGCTGGTTCTCACTTTCTGGTGATATTGTAAATAAAAAGAGAGCAGCATTATCTCCTGTAAATGTAAACAAGCTTATTTGTCTTAGTGATTGGCTGAACAAAAGTAGGACTGATTGAAATGTAGGCTCTAAATTTTTTACATTGTTTTATTTTTGAATGTTGGGTTTTTTGTATATAATTCTACATTTGTAAGTTCAACTTTCATGATTAAGAGATTGCACTATAGTACTTGTATTAGGTGAGATGAAAAATACTACTTCTTTTGTTTTACAGTGCAAATATTTATAATAAAAAACAAATATTAAATAAGCACTGTACACTTTGTATTCTGTGTTGTAATTGAAATCAATATATTTGAAAATCTGTATGTAGAAAACATCCAAAAATATTTAAATAAATGGTATTGTATTATTGTTTAACAGAACAATTAATTGTGATTAAGTTTTTTAATCACATGATTAATTACAATTACTTTTTTTAATCGTTTGACAGCCCTATATAATACTAAATGATGATAATAATAGTGTGCCTAAAGTGCTCCTTACAAGCTTTCTTCAGTTAGGAGAAGCAAATATCCATTTTACATGAGGTGGACTAGTTGTAGCTCAGTCCTCCTGAAAACCGTAGTTTTTGTTACTGGTGAAATGCTGTCATAGAAGGTGATATGAGCATCACTGGCTGTTACGTCCCAGTTTTCTTGGGAGTGGCATTTGGATGATCTTTCCAATGAAATGGGATGAGACATTCTCTCAGCAATAGTTGCTTGGCTCTGACCTGGATTATTCTGGGTTGATTAGCCAGTTCATTTTTCAGGATAGTAAATCAAGTGAATCAAGATTTTGCAGATTTTATAACAAAGGAGAATAATGTTGCTTAGGCCTCCTTTGTGGTCACAGAATGAAAATATGTGAATTTCTTCCACTGTCTCCAGGGTTCTGGATCCAGTATCCATTTTCAAGCATTTTCCCTTAAGGGTATAGTTTATGGCATTTTCAATTTGCAAGGTTTCACAATGATGAAAAATGTTGATTACAGTGTGAAGTGTGAAGAATGCCATGATTATAGTGATAGTTATATGAATACATGTGGAACCCTTTAGCATGTGTTATTCCTTGGTCCACCATATGCCCATCAGGACAGCAAAGTAATGCAGGTATTTATCTGCATGTGGCATGTATTTGGACCATCACATCACTGTATCGTCATGTATATTGTAATAAAAGAACATAATAAGGCCCAGATACTTTGCTTACCTATTTTTGTGTGAGAAACAGTGGGTTGTGGATTCAAATAGTAGTACTGATGCAGTCATTATGCTACCAACTCTTCTGCGTCTCTTCTGCAATGTCCCTATGCATATTCTGCTGACAGCCATATGGTGTTTATGCCACCTAATCTCTGGGTTGAGCAGCTGTCTGGAGTTCAACAGGACCCCTTCTATTCACAGTACGTTCTGTAACATTTGTTCAGTATGCTAAACCCGTCTGCTGAGCAGTATTCAAAACTAGATTTCTGTATGTATTGGCTTTTGATCTTCATTGGTAAATATTCCTCACATGATTTGAAGGCTGTGTTCTTTTTTACATGGCATTTGCATGGATTACTCCCTGTTAATCAAGAGTGATATCCTAAGACCATATGATACAATGATGATGAGTACTATACAAATATCTTGAAATTGAAATGAATGAATAAATACATACATGCCCCCTGAGTCCTTAGTTTGGTGTGTGGCAACCTCATATAGAAGCATTAGTGACATTGCTAGGTCATTACCTACTCTGGTATTAACTATTGGGCTGCCTCATGGAACGTATCCATTATATAAAAGAAACATAGACTCTGGTGTCATGAACATATGGTGTTTGTTTTCTGTTACATCAATTACACATAGGCTGCTAACACACTACATCTTGGCTGCTTTATGATATTAATGACCCAGACACAAATATTACTGCTTTTCATTTTTTTTTCGTTCCCATGGAATACCAAAATAGTGTTTACAAAGACATATGGACATTGTGTTAATATAGTACATGCACTGTAATTGCAAGACATTACAGTGCCTTGCAAGTATCTATTACCAGCTGTACACTTACCATTTTCCCCCCAGTGTAGCTGGTTATGCACTTTATTTTCATGACAGCCAGGCAGTGAGAACCTATCTTGCACTTAAATGGAACATGATAGTTATGTTCAAGCCCAAGCAGTAATAATTATCTCCATTGATCATAATGTTCAGCTCTTTGTATTCCTAATATACTTATAGCCATTTTGTTAATTTGCAGAAGTTTTCATTTACCTTGCTCAGGTCATCTGTGTAATTTGGATCACTTGGAAGAATCACAATTTAGACTTTTGTAAGGAGTTTGACTTAGTACTGAATGGCTTTCAGATTAAAAAAATAGCACTATACAATATTAATCATGCACATGTTAAATGGAATAAGAACTGGTTGACAGACCTCAAAAAGTAGTTATCATTGAGGAATCATTGAATGAGGATGTTTCTCGTGATGTTCCTCCTGGATCAGTACTAGGTGTGATTGGAATGCTGCATATAGTTCTGGTATCCATGTTTTGAGAAGTATAAAATTGGAGCAGGTGCAGAAAAGGGCAACAAAAATGAATTGAGGGCTGGAGAATTTGCCTTACAGTGAAAGACTTAAAGGGCTTAATCTGTTTAGTTTATAAAAGAGAAGACTGAGAGGTGACTTGATTACAGTTTATAAATACCTTCTCAAGGAGAATATATCAGGTACTAAAGGGCTCTTTAATCTTGTATAAAAAAGGCATAACCATCAATGTTTGGAAGCCGAAGCCAAACAAATAAAAACCTGAAATTAGGCACACATTTTTAACAGAGGGTGATTAATCATTCGAACTAACCTCCAGGGAATGTGGTGGATTCTTCATTTTTTGATGTTTTCAGATCAAGACTGAATCCGGAAGATATGATTTTGCCAAATTCATGTTATTTAATGGCTGGTGATATACAAAAGGTCAGACCTGAGGATTCAGTGGTCCCTTTTGGTCTTGAACTCTATGAATACAAAACTACAAGCTCCAGAGGGAGGAGGATTTCCCATGGTCATATAGGTTGCCTTTTCAATCTGTGATGTACATTAGGTGATTTGCAGTTGTCCACAGAGGGAAAGACAGTCAGTGTGTATATATGTGGATTGAGCTGCCTGCAGTCGTATGCTGCTATGGTGGCCAGGATTCTCAGAGCACAAAGTTCTAATGATAACTGGACTTTGTTGTTCAAGACTACCTTGCTAGTCTGTCCGTAGGGTCTCCCTAGGCAGTCCTTGCAGTAACTGAAATACGCACCGTAAGCCCTGGGTCAGAGCAGGGCAACAATGAGTCAGGCACTCAGGCCCTCAGGCAGAGCTGAGCCGTGACAGTAGACTCAAGCTTCCAAAAGGCCTGGGAAAGGGGGAGACAGCCACCCACGAGTTGAGTGGCGGGGGGGACACAGGCCCTCCCGCTCCACTGCATCCCAGCCTGGGGCCCTAGCAGCAGGAGAAGACCCGCTGCTGTGTCAGTGGGGATCCTGGCTGCAACACACTGACATAGGCTCTGGCAGTGCTGCAACCAGACTAGGGTCGAGTATCAGAGAGGTAGCCATATTAGTCTGGATCTGTAAAAGCAGCAGAGAATCCTGTGGCACCTTATAGACTAACAGACATTTTGGAGCATGAGCTTTCGTGGGTGAATGCCCACTTCATCAGATGCATGTAGTGGAAATTTCCAGGGGCAGGTATATATATGCTAGCAAGCAAGCTAGAGATAACGAGGTTAGTTCAATCAGGCAGGATGAGGCCCTGTTCTAGCAGCTGATGTGTGAAACCAAGAGAGGAGAAACTGCTTCTGTAGTTGGCAAGCCATTCACAGTCTTTGTTCAGTCCTGAGCTGATGGTGTCAAATTTGCAGATGAACTGAAGCTCAGCAGTTTCTCTTTGAAGTCTGGTCCTGAAGTTTTTTTGCTGCAGGATGGCCACCTTAAGGTCTGCTATAGTGTGTCCAGGGAGGTTGAAGTGCTCTCCTAGAGATTTTTGTATATTGCCGTTCCTAATATCTGATTTGTGTCCATTTATCCTTTTCTGTAGAGACTGTCCAGTTTGGCCGATGTACCAGCAAAAGCCCGTACAGATCAAGGATTTGTACAATCACTGTCCATAGCCATAGGTTATTAAAAGAGCCTACAAATGACCAACCTATTGTAGCTTATTGCTAAGTTGTATAGCAGAGATTCCTGGCATAGTTAGCCCCATTCTTGTGCTTTTATGTGAGCTTCATAGGGACACATCTCACTTTGTTATGCTGCCATTAAACCTCAGTCTGTGGGGGTGAATCATCCTTTTTTTTGTGGCTTTTATAGCAGGCTGTTGCTTAGAATGTATCAGGCTGTTTCTGACACTTTCTCATATTGCCATAGTGCTCGTCAAATTATCAATGAGTTAGCTTTTCATTGGCAGAATAGTTCCTTTCTTAGGACTGCTGTTGGATATATGTCCTGATTGGTTGTGCCCATGTACCTTTCCATAGCTAACAGTGGTATTGTTCTAGCATCCTCCATCTGTGTCCTCACTGGCCCCGTACAATCAATGTGTCCCTTCCCTATTTGTTCATGTGATACATAGAGCTGATGCCCCTACACTGAAGCAGGTGTTAGTGGAAAATAGCTGCTGTAGAGTATTTAACATGAAAAGGCTATGAATTATGCAAATTTTACCCCAATTATCTTCACTCACTGACCTTCATATGCCCTAGTTGTTCTGTGATAGGAAGTGAAAGGAATGTGCAAAGAGAAGACACCCTATCACATTCTGCCTGGGCAGCACATGATATAGCACATCTGCAAACACTTACCTGCAAAACTAATATGCATTGCGTTGTTTGGGCACAAACTCCCTGCCTAATAATTAATGTCAGATGGGATTGGCTGCACTGTATTGGAATATAGCATCAGCATACATTTGAGAAATCAAATCGTGGCTAAAACAAACCCTGTGACATCAAATAAACATTGCAGTACTGCAAAATGTGAGTATTATATAAAATGTGCCTGAAATGTTATAATTTGAGCATTAACACAATGCACTGTGTTTCAGAGCAATACAAATTCCTCAAACAGTAATAAAGCGTCTCTTTAAAATGGATCCAACTTGGTGGTGCAGCATGAACATCCAGAATAATAAGACTGATGTGTTACTCTTCTCATTGCCATTCTACTTCTGTCCCAGGAGAGAAATTAAAATAGTTCCTGAAACATATAGCAAAGCTATAAACCATGTAAAGCAATATCAGCATTTCCCAGAAGCTCTATGTATTACATTACCAATTTTTTTATTCATGAACTTTGCTCTAATTGCGTTAGTATCAAAGTATATTATTTTTATTGATGATGATAGTGTATGAAAGTAATTATGCTAGTGATTTTAGCATATTAGCTTATTTGTGATACTGATAAAATGTATGGTTTAAAAAATTCATAACAAGTACAATGTACTTGTTTAACACTCCATAATATTCTTGTAGGGTCTGGGCCTGAATTCCTTGTGCACCTAAATGTCATGTTTAATTCAGTGAGACTGTCAGAGTGCACAAAAAAAGAAAAAGTAGGCCTATAACCTGCCATGGTGGGTTTTGTTTTGTTTTTTTATTCCTGTATTTCAGTTGTAATCTCTTTGAGGCAGGGACTTATCTTTTTATTCTGTGAGTGATTCTCCTTCCTATGTGCTACAGTCATGCAAATTTATAATAATAATAGAAAATATTTCTGCCAATGAGATGCAGGCTGTAGAGTATTCTCTGAGTCAACGGAAACCTTAGCACTTTGAATAAAACACTGGAAAATATACAATAAGTATTATCCTGTATTGCCAAGGAGATTGACTGGATGATTTGGTAGGTCTTTCCCATCTCTATCATCTATGATTCAGTATAAGCCTGATCCAAAGATCATTGGTCAGTTGAACGAGTCCAGTTTATTTCAATGGGATTTGAATCAGATCCTATAAGCATTCTAGACTTTGCACTGCTTTTTCTGCGAGCATAAAGATATCGTAAAATGTTCAGGTTAATTCCAAATAACAAAAAGAGGATTTCCATTATACCGAATGTGAATATTAGGAGCATTTTATAATACTAACTGAATTTATTATTACATATTATTTTAGTACAGGAATGTTCAAGGGTAGTTTCAAGAAATATGAGCTTGTATTATTTAAAGCAGAGTATGAAAAAATCTATAGTACCTTCGAACAAAAGTATTATAGATAAATATTAGACGGAGGAATTTGATAAATAAGTTCAGCAACTTGTATTAAATCTGATGCATATACTCATGGGAAGTTGTTTGACTGAGAAAATTCATGTATAGTACTACAGTTACAAGTTTAACCACAAATTTGACTCCGAGGTTATGGATTGTGTTGCATAATAGGAAGGTTGAGATCATTTATCTCTTCTCTGTCATGCTCCTTGGTTAGCATACTCGGGCTGTGGTGCTACATATCAAATCCCTAATCCATTTGGGTTAAGAATGACATTTGGGGCTTTATCATAATGGATATGTTAGTGTTCCTCCAACAGAGTTTTACAAAATGTGATTAGATTGTTATAAGATTATTATATGGGGCAGAAGCCGGTCAGAAAGAGTATCTTTAGACTGATAAATAATATAGCATTTTCAAAGTGTAGGATTTTTTTTTTACCTGGCCTCTTTTGAAGTTAAATAAGATTTGTCCTCTAGTGCTGGAGTAAAGTGAACATCTATATTCAGTAAAATTTAGTTTTACATCCACACAATACATTAATAGCAGCAAAGAGTCCTATGGCACCTTATAGACTAACAGACGTATTGGAGTATGAGTTTTCGTGGGTGAATACCCACTTCGTTGGATGCATGTAGTGGAAATTTCCAGGCGCAGGTATATATGTGCAAGTAAGAAGCCAGGCCTAGACATAATGAGGTTATTCAATCAGGGAGGATGAGCCTCTTCTAGCAGTTGAGATGTGAAAACCAAGGGAGGAGAAACTGCTTTTGTAGTTGGCAAGCCATTCACAGTCTTTGTTTAATCCTGAGTTCATGGTGTCAATTTGCAGATGAACTGGAGCTCAGCAGTTTCTTCTTTGAAGTCTGTTCCTGAAGTTTTTTGCTGCAGGATAGCTACCTTTAAATCTGCTATTGTGTGTCCAGGGGGTTGAAGTGCTCTCCTAGAGGTTTTTGTATATTGCCATTCCTAATATCTGATTTGTGTCCATTTATCCTTTTTATCCTGGTTAGGTCCTGTGATGGTGTCACTGGTGTAGATATATGGCAGAGTTGGCATCGAGGTTTGTTGCATGGATTGGTTCCTGAGTTAGAGTTACTGTTGCAGTGTGCAGTGACTGGCGAGAATATGCTTCAGGTTTGGCAAGTTGTCTGTGAGTGAGGACTGGCCTGCCCCCCAAGGTCTGTGAAAGTGGGGATCATTGTCCAGGATGGGTTGTAGATCTCTTATGATGCGTTGGAGAGGTTTTAGCTGGGGACTGTATGTGATGGCCAGTGGAGTTCTGTTGGTTTCTTGCATATTTATACCTGCCCCTGGAAATTTCTGCTACATGCATCCAACGAAGTGGGTATTCACCCACAAAAGCTTATGCTCCAATATGTCTGTTAGTCTATAAAGTGCTACAGGACTCTTTGCTGCTTTTACAGATCCAGACTAACACGGCAACCCCTCTGATACTTGACACAATACATTGATACTTTTTGTTTGCTTATTTTAATATTTACAGACTTCATTTTCCTATCTAAGCCAGCACATTGCCTACAAAGTATTTTTTCATAGGATGATTTGAGAAACAAGTAAAACTGATACTGTAGAACAATGCTCTTCTTTCATATTTTCAGCTACAGTAATTAGTAATTAAACTAATTCTAATTCTGCAATACTTGTGGCTTCATTAAGGAAATCCCAAGGTACTCCTATCACAGTTGCACTGTCATCACCATTGCACTGTCATCACTGCAACTTGACTCTTTTTTTATGTCTCTTCTGACCTAACTCACTCAAATAATGGTCCAGATCCTTCCTGCTCCTGCCTCAGGTTCAAATCCTCCCTTTTCCCGCAGGTTAGAGTAAAAGAAGAGTCACTTTGTGGCTACTACTGTAGCCCTGTGACTGTAGTGGCTGTTGCTTGCCCTACAGGCAACATCTCTATCTTTCCTTTGTGTTTGGAAAATGCTTAGTGCATTCTGGGTATTACTACAGTCTAATTAGTAAGAATGTATCTTTCCAGTACCCTTGCTCATGTCCCTGATGTATAGAACATGCAGAGAGTCACCAGAGAGATTGGATCTATAGTGGACTTGGTATGTGGACCCTCTGTGTAGGGTCCCTACATCCTGCTCTACTACCCCATGCAAATGAGTAGAATAACACCAGTTCTGCAGAAGGCCGTTGGGTAGGGAACAGGATTTCCTTCCATATTTTAACAAGAGTGTTTAAACTGCTTTCTATTGTACTCTATGGAGAAACATTGTATACAACCACAGAATAGGAATGTGGTATCTTTTGTTCTCAGAAGTGCTGCAAGTAAAGCACAATTTAATAACGAGAGTAGTAATTAATACCATGATACTCATCATGCTGATCCTGAACTTAGGGAAGAGAAGAAAGAAAAATTTTTAAAGAAATGAAGGCAAAGAAAAATTTTTAAAGGAAAGAAATGGGAAAAATTAGACAGTGAGATTGAAATGAGAAAGGGGAGAAATAAAGAGAAGTGGACCAAAATCATTGTTTCTTTATTATTGGTATCATGCGTATTTGTCCCAGAGAAAATTAAGTGGGCAACTAAAATTTGCTTTCTTGTAGATCCCAAGACAAATGAGACTGTACTTCAAACCTTAAGTCTGAGATTTTCAATGCTGACTAAGAAATTTAGATGTACCATTACCATTAATTCAGTGGAACTTGGAAGTCCAAATTCCTGAGGCAGCTTGTAAAACATCAGCCTAAGAATCTTTTAAACCTGCAACGACTTGATTAGACCAAAAACTCTTTGCACGATGGTCTGTTTCTTCAAATGTGTTTTCAGAATGCCTGTGAGAATGGGACTGTGATTCTAATTAGGGCCTCTGGGTGCTAAAGGAATAGAGACTTTAAATATAATAATATTTTTATGCATCATGCGGTTGATAGCATTGAAGGTTATTTTTACTATTCGGTTTCTCTCTCTGATTTTTTTTAGACACCTTATGTGATGCTCACTGGAATGGGTGCTAACCAGTTTGCTGAGAAGCTAGGCATACCTCAAGTGCCTGTAGAAGAGTTAGTAACAGACCATGCCAAAGCTGAATGGGAGCAATACCGCAAATACAAGCAGACTGTCAAATCACTTTTTAACACAGAATTGTAAGTAGCAATTATAGATATGTTACTGATTTGGTTGACATAAACACTAAATTGGATTTATGCCTTTGAATGAAGCTGCAAATACTAGTATGTCTGGACAAAAGGAAAGGAAAATGTAGCATAAATTGTCACATCATATTTGATTTTGCATATTTCTTGTTTTAGCAAAACACGTGGAAACCGAAGAAAGTCTTTGCTACCTACTGATTTGTTAAAAAGTAATTTTGTATTAAATCTAGTTAGGGCCAGAACTTGGACCACACTGTGCATATTGGGTTTGATGGCTGAACTGTTTTTCATAATTCATGTTGCATGTGTATACATGAGGCGAACATTGAACTTTGAAGTACCAGTGGAAGCAAAAAGAGGGATTATGAGATCACATCTGGGTAATGGTTGAATTTAAGAGTTTGCTGTCTTAGAGGAACTCAAAGATAATCTTCATCTAAGATTGAACTTCCAAAAGCCAACAAGTCAAAATGTAGTAACCACAGATGCATTCAGTTGGAGATGATAGGCCCATGGACAAGCACTTCATCTTTATGGGACTAAGGAGACTCATCTTCTGCAGGAGCAAACTGAGACAAAATAGGGAAAGTGGAAATATTTTTTTTATTGAAAGTAACATCCAACCCAATGATGTTAGCAGTATGTGTAGGAAATCTTTAAAAAAAAAAAAAAAAAAAAAAAAAAAGCACCTATGTAATTATCTGCACTAGCCTTCAATGCGTTAAATCTATTTATCAGTCTAAGCAAACATTTTAAATAAAAATAAAACCTAACTTGGTGGTATGGTAATCATTATTACTGGGATTTTCATCTGGACAAAAGTCTAGTATATATTATAGTTTAAATCTGGAATGTTATTTGATTGTCTACTATATGTTTTAAACTATTCAATAGAGATATATATTATAGTTTAAAACTGGAATGTTATTTGATTGTCTACTATATATTTTAAACTATCCAATAGAGATATGTAGTTATAACCATGTGAATTTTGGCTCAAATCATCCGCTATTCAGGAAAAAAAAATCAATATAGGTCACTAGATTTCTGTGAGCTCACAGTATAATACAGAGGTTAAGACAGTAAATGTAGCCCTTGGATTTATAAGAAGGGGAGTAATAAGTAGAAGCAGGAAGGTGTTGTTACCACTGTATATGGCACTAGTGAGACCATTACTGGGATATGGTGTTCTGTTCTGCTGTGGTCACAAGATGTTGACAAATTGGAAAGCTCTCAGAAAGTGTGACAAGCACTACTCAAGATCTGGAAAACCAAGTTTACAATGAGATAAAGAAGCTCACTCTATTGATCCCAGGCCAATGGGGGCTGCGGAAAGCGATGCGGGCAGAGGGATGTGCTGGCTGCCACTTCCTGCCACCCCCATTGGCCCGGGACTGTGAACCCTCAGCAGTGGGAGCCGCGATTAGCCAAACCTGTGGACACGACAGGTAAACAAACTGGCCTGGCCCACCAGGGGCCTTCCCCTGGCAGGCTGCGTGCCAAAAGTTGCTGATCTCTGCTGTAATCTGTAATTTTAGACTCACTTATATTAGAGGCATTACATTAAAGTTCAGTTAAAACTATCCTCTCTTCTAGAATAGTGTAACGTGTTAAGGTTGATGGAGAATTGCTTTTCTTTGGTTTGGATTTGCAATGGGCAGCAAAGTGTTTTACCTATCGTATATCTAGTTGCTGTTCCCCCAGAGCCAGTCTTTGTTTCTGCTTTCCCATTTCTTGACTAAAATTGGAGAAAATATGGGGAATCTCTTGACAAATGTCATCACTATTCTGCTATCATGTAGGATTCATTGGGATGTTCTATGTTATTTTTATTTTCGTTACCTCAGAAACATAAAACTTTCAGTTTTGCTCCTTTGTCCTCAGTTTCTCAATCTCTTTCATTTATCTGAAATCAGAGGCAGATGAGCCTAGAAGTCTGAAGAGACGGGAACAACTGATACATACATGTTACAATTTAGTAAGAGGTTATTACATACAGCAAAGTAAACTCTCCATAAGGGTAGAACAGGGGGCTTACCTGAGCTAATCACATAACATTAGATTGGGTTCTTCGTAAATTGACAGTGCTGGCCAGCCTCTTGAGTTAGTAGTGACAATGAGTTGTTTCGCCAAGTGGCAATGTGTTTCAAAATAAATTCATCCCCTATTCCCTTCAGTCCTCTTTTCTTATATCTTCCTTTCTATCTTACATTTTCTACATTCCACTTTGTATCTTTTTCTTTAGACATTCTTTCTTCACTTCAATTTCCTCTAATTTTCTCTCTCTTTTGCAATACTCTTGCTCTCCTTATCTCCCTTCTCCTGTTCTCCATCCTTATTTTTAATCTCCTGCTCATCTCCCTCCCCGTCCACTTTCCAGTTCTTTCCCCTTCCACTTCTGATTGCTCAACTTTATTTACATAACTTATAATACTATAAACTAAACAATTATTTTACTATTCTACAGTAACACTGGACCAGATTCTCTGCTAGTGCAATTCCCTTGAGCTCAACTTAGCTGCACCCATACATATCAGCAGAAAATTTAGCCCAGTGCTGTACATGTAGATAGCACCTTCCCTCTTGCAGGATCTCAAATCATAGGTGCAATCACACAGAGTGTAAGGGACAAAAGAAAATTGTTTACCATGGTGATGCTCTTTTTTAGGCCATTAGTAAGTAACCCCCTCACAACAGTACCGTGTACCTCTCAGCTGTATCTCCACTGATGGAAACCTGAATGGAGCTGAGACATCTAATTTTTTTTAAATTCCTCTCCTTTCCTTTTCCTCATCCTTTTATCTTTCCATCTGTCAAAAGAAATGCCATGTTTCAAGATGCCATACCTGACCTCACAGCCTCCCACTAACAGGATTAACAAACACAGTAAAATGGGAAGTCATTGCTCATTCCTACATTAATTGCGGGGGAATCTGGATTTTTATCATGGATTGTTGATGAATTTGTCATTTTAGGACCAAGTTCAAACACAGATTCCACTGTCTTCTATAGAAGCACTGGATCGAAGGGCTGGTGTTCAAACAGTGATAGGTGCTCACAACCTCCACTTTTCCAATGAGCCTGCAGACAGAGCTTCCCAAAAGCTGGGTGCTCTGGATAGGGAAGTGGCATGATCAGAGTGTCTCTAGGAACATTAATCACAAGTTAGGGCTCCCCTGGGAAGTGGAGGACTGTAAACATAACTTTCTCTCCTCCGTAGTAGCTTTCCCCACTGGTGCAGAGGAGTGATTCAAGCCCTACACCTTTTATTTAGCTTGCAAATGCACAAAATTATACATTTGGAGGGATGCTGGGTCTTAGAGAGACCTTCAGCTCAGCATTCCCTTTCCCCTCAGTTTGTAGGGAGAGAAAGCTATAACTCATTTTATAAATTCATGCAACATCATGATCCAGTTCCTCTATCTTGCCAAATCTCCTCCTGCAAAGAAAGAGAGGTTTAAAAAGCAAACCTATTCTGAGTCCATCTTAGAGTGTAAGTGCAGTGCAGTGACCTATTTTCTTTGTCACGGGTGTGCATGCTGTTTTACAATATAGAAATAACCACCTACAACATCTCCGAAGTGTTGCCCCACTGGTGAAGAGATCAGCTGGTGCACAGCACAGCATGCCGTAGAACAATGGAGGGACTTGAGTCAAAGACACTGTGATAAACCACTATTTTATGCAGAATGCTATGGGATTCTTAATGTCCTAGCACAGCACAGACAACTTCATTTTGTTAGGCCTCCTCTGAAACATAACCATTTAGCTCCCTCCAAAGATACCTAGCTCAAAAGGTAAATAATTTTGTGAAGCTGTTGTTCTAGGAATCTAGATATTTCAAGCCCAATGCTTATCACTGCTAAGCCATTCCCTCAAGCTCCCACATCCTTCATGCTGATTGTCCCAAAAAAACCCGCAAAAACCAGCCAAACAAAACACACACACACATACTTTACAGAGAGAGGTATAAGGTAAAAAGAAAAGAAAGGGAGACTGAGAAAATGGATTCTCTTGCTCCAAGCGAAGGGGAATAGAGTGGTGTTCCAGGCCAGTGGGTTAGCACAAGGGAACATATCACTCCATTCCCATGTAAAAACTAGAGGGAATAAAGCAGTCAAAACCCCATCCAGGCTTGACAAAAGTAGTGGAGATCAAGACTCCACAGGTAGCCCACTTACTTTATTGCTGAGCTCCTCTCACCTCCTTCCTACATCACTGGTAAGTTAGCCCACTCTCAGCAGTGCTGCCATTGGCTGACAGCCAGTTCTTGCACTCACCTGACCATTAAGAGTGCAGAGGCAGAGTTAATGCTGATTCAAGAAGTATTAAATTGGCCAGATATTTTCCTGTGGTCTTTAAAAACCATGTTGCCCATCAGAGTAGACTAGAGAGGCAAAGTGGTCTAATGACTAGGGTACTGGACTAGCAGTTGGGAGACAGTAGGTCTGTTCTTAGCCCTGCCATTTACTTATTTTGTGACCTTAGGCAAGTCATTTTGCCACTCTTCTCTCCCACCATTTGTCTGTCTTGTCGATTTAGATCTTTAGGGCACTGACCATCTCCTACTATGTGTGTATCTAGCACCTACCACAATGGGACCCTGATCTCAGTTGGGCACCTCGAGGAACTACTCCAATATAATCAATAGAGACTATTCTTTTGCCCATGGCCCCTTTTTGGTTGTATGGAGTTACTGCTGCCTCAAGCTCCACAGCAGTAACAAGAGGGAATATCTGTCTTTCCTTCAGCTCAGCTCTCTCCCATTTCGGAAATTTTTCTCTTTTCCATAACATGTAATAAGGAGGGACTAAGGGCTTGTCTACACTTAAAATGTTACAGCAGCACAGCTGCACTGCTGTAGCGCTTCAGTGTAGACACTACCTATGCTGACAGGAGAGGTTCTTCCATTGGTGTAGGTAATGCACCTCCCTGAGAGGCAGAGAATTTTTGCGTTGACCTAGTGCTCTCTACACAGGGACTTATATTGGCTTAACTATGCCACTCAAGGGTGTGGATTTTTTACACCCTGAGAATGTAGTTAAATCAAACTAATTTGCTAGTAAACTAGGCCTAAGGTGTTCTCCTAAAGATGTTAGAGAATAGGGTTTATAGTGATACTGTTTCTTGGAGCGTGCAGCATTTGCTTGAGATGTTCTCAGTACGGTTTGAGATTATCAAAAGCTGCACTGAGATCAGAGACTTGTAATCTGAAGTAAGGAATAGGCTGTTTAATGAAGAACATTGAAAGTTTCTCATTAAATATTAATATTTACACAGTAAAGTTTTTCTAATGTTAACTAGTACATACAGCAGAACAAAGATATATTTGTACAGTCACGTTGGACTCCGATATGGCTGGAGTCACTAAAGATCTCACTTTGCTTTTTAGCAAGATTGAAAGTAACAGTACTGATAACAAAAAAACCCTTCACAGCTCAGAATTAATTCCTTCTTACAGGCTGCACTGAGCCTCATTTAAAACAAAGTTTTTCTCTAGCCCTTTTTCTTGGGTCACTACTACTACTAAGCCAAATTTAAAAAAAAAACCCACCACCACCACTTATAGAAGTAACTTTTCTAGTTCCCTAAGTATTAATAGTAATAGTTTCATATATTTCTCATACTGAAATTACTTCTAACTCGATTGTGAAAGTGCACAGCTTTAAAAGGACTTGAGGTTCAAAGAGAATAACAAATGCGATGCTTTTAAATGTAGAATACAACTTTTACAAAGAGAACCTGCTCCAGGAGTCAAGGATATGAAAAGGTATGCTAGTGCTTTTATAAATCTGTAACTGAAATGGCTATATTTGCCTTGTCATAGTGTATAACATAATATAAGTTGTCTGCCAAAAAAACAAAAACAAACAAAAAACATGAATCTATGCATGTATATGTTGCAAATGGCTCACTGAATTTCTTGTCTCTAATATAGGTATAAAAACTAGATAACAGCTGGAAGGTTTTTTTTTTTTAAGGATACATTTCAAACAAATTCCCTGTTCCCAAAGTAATGATCCCAGTGATAGCCTGCTGTGGGTTCAGATAAGAATTTATAGCTCCTATTAAGTCAAATTAAGACTTACAGAAAAAGAGCAAAAAGATTCAAATCAGTGAGATTGCACTGGGTTGCACCAGTAATGAATCTGGCCTGCTGACTTCAAAAGGGATTGTAGCATGCAACACCTTTCAGAATCAGGCCCAGACTTTGTTTTATCAGATACAATAGGTGCAATACAAAGGTTTAGGAGTCACCATGACAGGATTGGCAATAAGGGCAAATTGTAAGAGTATTTTCCAGTAGTGTCTACAAAGGACTAGGTTCTCTTCCCTACACAAAAGTAGGTATATTCTCTCTCCTGAAGAGCTCACAGCCTAAGGACAGACAAATGGAAGGGAGAAGCAGATATTCCTAGGCTGACAAAGGTAGTTCTTGACTATGGGTACATCTACACTAGAGCTGGGAGGTGTACATTCTAGTTCAAGGAGACATACCCTATCTATGATTGAGCTAGCTCCTGCACTTCTAAAAATATAAATGCAGTTGTGGCAGCACAAGGGGTTGGAGGGGCGAGCCATACTTATGGTCTCAGATATGGCAGTTAGCTTTCCTGCCATTCGCATTGCCACAGCTTCATGACTATTTCTAGATGCTAGCTCAATCAGAACGAGTTTGTCTTCTCAAACTGGAATTTACAACTTCCAGATCCAGTGCAGACATATCCTATATCTTGGCCATATATAGTGGTTGCCATAGGTTTGTGGTCTTCTATGCCCTTCCACAGAGTTATATCAATTATTTCTCAAACTTTTCAGTGTAAGTCAGCTAGTTTCTCTGTAGACAGCAATACAGAAGTGTGTCTTCAGGAGGGGCTTCAGGAGAGAGGGTAGAAACTGTACAGATGAGCTCAGGAAGGTCATTGCATGGATAAGGGAGAGCATGAAAAAGACAGGGAGAGATTTGTGTGAGAAGCCGGAAAATGAGTGGAGAAGGCAGACAAATTGCTGAGACAGGAAGGTGATGTGAAGTGAGACAAAAACAGAGCAGAGTTATTCAAGCTTCTAAAAGGTGTAATTTGGTTCTGTGGATAAATTGGAGCTGGTGTAAGAATTCCAGGTGGAGGTGATATGGTAAAAGTGGTGAGTCAGGAATATCATTTTAGTGAAAAGAACAAGGAATACTTGTGGCACCTTAGAGACTAACAAATTTATTTAAGCATAAGCTTTCTTGGGCTAAAACCCACTTCATTGTATGCTCAAATTTGTTAGTCTCTAAGGTGCCACGAGTACTCCTTGTTCTTTTTGCTGATACAGACTAACACGGCTACCACTCTGAAACCTGTCACCATTTTAGTGAGAGTACTTTGTCTGGACTGGAGAGCAAGCAGATGTGTGTTTGTGAGCCTAGAGAAAACAATGCAGTTATTAAGATGGGAAATGAGTCTGAATGAGTGATATAGTTGCAGGGCTAGGGGAAAAAAACACCTTTTCAGATACAGATTTTATACAAGAAATCTTTGCAATTCAAAAATGGCTCAAGAATGTACATTTTCTCTCTCTCCCCTCCCCACTGCTTTCATTCCATTCCCGCACCAGAGAGGGGTGTCTGATAGGACCACTCACCTCCCGAGAGCCTCCTATCAGCTGGATGTGGAGCTGTAATCCTCCACCACACACACACTTGTGGTGCCCCCAGCACATTGCCTACATCACCAGGTGGGTCTTTAGCAGCTCAGCTATCCGGTCAAGAGTCACAGTCAAATAGATGAACCCCTTCCGGGATAGGAAATACACTGTTTTGTCTCACCAGAGTCTTCAGCCATGTCTCTTGGCTTCCCAACAGAGCCTTGTCCTTCTCAGGGCTTAGTTCTGCTTCACTAATAGGCCGATGGGGGGACCCAGCCCCATCCACTACTCCAGGTCCCAGCCCAGCGACCCAACACACATGGATCATGTACTGCTTCCTTCAGTTTGCTGCTGCTGTTTTCTGGGCCTTTTCCCATGTAGCCTCTTTCTCTTCACTCTTACATCAGGGCTCCTCTTCCTCCTCGCTGAATGCAAGTTACCCCAGAACCATACTTCTGCTTCTCTTCCTGAGCTCCTGCAATGAGCATTTCAATCATAAACATTTTGACTTTTTCATAGTTGTTTGGTTTGTTTGTTTGTTTTTTGACCAAGACAATTCAATAAAGTTGATACAAATTAGCAAAATGTTTTGGTCGACTGGAATCTGCATTTTTCAGAGAAACTAAAAACAAAACATTCTGTACAAAATATTTCATCCAGTTCTAGAGAAGTGGGATGGATAAAGTCTGTTCCACTAAGTTTGCATGCACCCCATGTGTGTCATATTTTCATTGCATAATTGTTTACAAAATTTTCTTTACTAAGTCCCTACAGTTTCTGGAATTGTCAGGGTCTGAATTGTGAGAAGGGTGTGTTTTGTTATATTGACATATAGTTTCCAAGCAAAAATCCTCCCTTGTATTACATTATTCTTCACCTCTAGATTAGGGTTGCCAGGAATCTGGTTTTTAACCAGAAAGCCTGTCCAGAAAGGGACCCTGGTGGCTCTGGTTGGTGCTGCCGACCAGGCCGTTAAGAGTCCAGTATGCAGCGCATCATGGCCCCAGGGCTAAGATAGACTCCCTGCCTACCCTGGCTCTGCGCAGCTCCTGGAAGAGGCCACCAGGTCCCTGAGGCTCCTAGTTGCATGGGCAGCCAAGGAAACACCACATGCTGCCCCCAACACAGTGCTGCCTCCGCAGCTCCTATTGATTGGAAACCGCGACCAATGGGAAATGCAGTGGCAGCGCTTGCAGGCACAAGGGCAGCACATGGAGCCTCCCTGGCCTCCCATGCACCTAGGAGCTGCAGGGACTTGGTGGACACTCCCTGGGAGCCGTAAAAAGTGATGCCGGGACCCTGCACTCTCTCCCACACCCCAATCCCCTGCCACAGCCCGGAGTCACCTCCAGCACCCAAATTTCCTCCTGGATCCTGCACCTTGCACACTCCCACACAGCCCTGACCCAGCCCTGAACCCCCTTCTTCACCCTAAACACCTCATCCCTGGCCCTACCCCAGAGCCCGTACCCCCAGCTGAAGCCCTCACCCCCTATGCCCAAAGCCCTGCACCAGCTGGAGCCCCCTCCTGCACCCAGAACCCCTCATGCCTGCCCCCTGCCGAGTCCTCACTCCTCTCCTGCACCCAATTCTGTACCCCAGCCTGTTGAAAGTGAGTGAGGGTGGAGGAGAGCAAGTCACAGAGGGAGGGGGGCCTGGAGTGAGAAGGGGCAGGGCCTCAGGGAAGGGGTGGGGAAGGGCATGGGTGTTTGGTTTTGTGCAATTAGAAAGTTGGCATCCCTACTCTAGATATACAAAAGTTTCCCCATAAGAAATGAAAGAATTCATGGAATTTCAGAGAATCATAGAATATCAGGGTTGGAAGAAACCTCAAGAGGTCATCTAGTCCAACCCTCTGCTCAAAGCAGGACCAATTCCCTTTACTAAATCATACCAGCCCAGGGCTTGGTCCAAGCCTGACAACCTTAAAATCTCTAAGAAGGACATTCCACCACCTCCTTAGGCCAACCCTATTCCAGTGCTTCCACCACCTCCGAGTGAAAAAGATTTTCCTAATATCCAACCTAAAACCTCCTCCACTAGCAACTTGAGACCATTACTCCTTGTTCTGTCATCTATGTCACCATGAGAAAACAGTCTAGATCCATCCTCTTTGTGGAAGCCCTTTTCATAGGTAGTTGAAAGCAGCTATCAAATCCCGCCTCATTCTTCTCTTCTGCAGACTAAACTACCCCAGTTCCCTCAGCCTCTCCCCTTAAGTCATGTGTTCTAGCCCCCTAATAATTTTTGTTGCCTTCTGCTGGACTCTTTCCAATTTTTCCACATCCTTCTTGTAGTGTGGGGCCCAAAACTGGACACAGTACTCCAGATGAGGCCTTACCAATAGCGAACAGAGGGGAATGAGCACGTGCCTCGATCTGCTGGCAGTTCCCCTACTTATACAGCCCAAAATGCCGTTAACCTTCTTGGCAACAAGGGCACACTGTCAACTAATATCCAGCTTCTCATCCACTGTAACCCATAGGCCCTTTTCTGCAGAACTGCTGCCTAGCCATTCGGTCCCTAGTCTGTAGCAGTGCATGGGATTCTTCCATCCTAAGTGCAGGATTCTGCACTTGTCTTTGTTGAACCTCATCAGATTTCTTTTGGCCCAGTCCTCTAATTTATCTAGGTCCCTCTGTATCCTATCCCTACCCTCGAGAGTACTGACCACTCCTCCCAGTTTGGTGTCATCTGCAAACTTGCTGAGGGTGCAGTCCACGCTATCCTCCAGATCATTAATAAAGATGTTGAACTACCTTGTTGCATTTATAAAATTATGGAAACTAATTCATCCACATATTTACTTATTTAGACAAATCAGGTTCATCAGTGGCAATATTTAACATGTTTACAATATAACTTGTATCCTTTTTAAACCTTATCCATTCATGTAGATGCATATAATCCTAGGAGAGCATTTATTTTGCACTGCAAGGTAATTTTTCACATAATATAAATATAAAGGGGCTACTTGATAGATCTGTAATTCTTCTGTCTGTCTGAGCTGGCAGCAACAAGGGCTGGGTTCATAATCTAGGGGTTCTGTTTCAATAACACAATGCAAAACCAGCTTGAGCCCCCACCCAGTGACCTGGGACAATTACATACCCCCCGCCGGGTGCCATTAAGAGGCAATACACCCCCTCTTGCAAGCACAGAGTCTGCGTGTAGGAAAATCCTTTTAATAAAGGAGGGAAATAATATGGCATTATATTGGGGAAACACCACAAACAGGATTCATAACACAAACCATGAGCAAAAGACCCACCCCCAAGTAAGTTTGGCAGTATCCTTTTCACCTCAGGGTCTTAAGTCCAGCAACACAAAAAGTCACCCAAAATCCCAAAAGTCCAATACCCCCAAAGTCTCTGTCCCTGTTCAGTGCAGCCCCAGAGTTCAAATGTTTATCTGCAGAGTTTTACCTCCCAGCCTGGAAGAGGGGTGCAGAGGTGTTAAGGGGCACCTTACGCAGTCCAAAGCCGACTGCCTCGCCTCTCCATGGGGTTCTACTGCAGCCTTCACCGCTCCACCAGCCATCTTGTGAGCTGCTCCAGCCATTCTGAAATCTGCTCCACTCCACCAGCTGTCCCACAAGCCACTCCACATCCCACAAACTGCTCTGCTCCGCCAGCCACTGAGCAACATATCTTCAGGCCAACAATAGCACTCAGTGATTTCAGCTCTTAGTAATTTTAGCCCTTTAGTGTTTTCAGCTTGTAGTAGGGGACCCTCAGTGTTGGTGCACCATTGGCCCAAAGTGAATTCAGCTCAGCAGCCTGTAGCTAGACTCCTAATGGAATTAAAATTAGCTCTGATATTCTACAGTAGAGAGAGGAGGAGGAGGAGGAGCAGCAGCAGCAGCAGCAATTGGTATTTGAGACCCGCCAAAAGGGCCCATACCATCACATACAAATATCTATCTCCAGCCTCTCTCAATTCACTGGGGTTTGGAACCCATGTCCTTTGTCTAGCAAGTGCTAGTTAGTTGATGATGTGTCCCTCTATCATAAAACAGTTTCATTGTTCTTGATTCATATAATCATGGTAACAACACTTCATTCTTCCTGCCCCAATAACAGAGAAACTGGGGATCCCACAGCAGCCAAAGTGACCATTTCGGCTGCTGTGGGCTCATGCTAGGCGGGATGGGTGTGACTATGTAAATAAGAGCAGCAGAGAATCCTGTGGCACCTTATAGACTAACAGATGTTTTGGAGCATGAGCTTTCGTGGGTGAATACCCGCTTCGTCGGATGCATGTAGTGGAAATATCCAGGGGCAGGTATATATATGCTAGCAAGCAAGCTAGAGATAACGAGGTTAGTTCAATCAAGGAAGTTGAGGCCTTGTTCTAGCAGCTGAGATGTGAAAACCAAGAGAGGAGAAACTGGTTCTGTAGTTGGCAAGCCATTCACAGTCTTTGTTCAATCCTGAGCATACCTGACACTATGTAAATAAGATTAGCTCCTGAAGTTCTTTTCCACAACTCACCACAATTCACCACCAGATGTAAGCTCATTCTGACTCTGCTTAGAGATCATTAGATTTAGAAATCAGTTTTACTGTATGCAGAAGAAAAGGAATGCAAGTGGCTTTGCAGTCATTCTGGTTTTAAACCATAAAAGATGAAAATTCACTCGGTCAATGAAAGGAGATCTGAAGACTTCAGTCTTTGAGCAATTGTAGATTTTATGATAAGTCATATATGATGGGCAAATAATCTGGAAAAATCCTAAAATAATGATAGTACAAGCAGATTTTCATTTTTCTGTCATTTACAAAGTGGCAGCTCTGTCCTGAGTGATATGTGATCCACGAGGCTTGCTGAGATAGCTGTAGTGCCGGACCACAGTAAAAATGTGCTATCAAATATTTCAAAGATTGTTACCAAGGTTTGTTACTTTCAGATCAACACATCAAACCGGATGTCTGCCTACTATCTACTCACCAGATCCATCATGCTGTGACTTTGAGCTTTCTTTACCTCCTGCATGATGGAATGGCATTCACATTGAACCAATAGGAAACAAATATTCTGGATCAAATTCTGCTTCCTCCCCAGGGTCCTCATAAGCCACTTCCACCACTGTCACCCAGCCACCATTAGATTCTTCCTTTTCTTATTGCTACTGTGCCAATCTGCTGATCTTGTTAATATTATCACAGCCTTTGAATCTTTCCTGTTGGAGAATGAAAAAGCAATACATAACAATACTGCTCAATTAAGATATTTCAGCTTTTTGTGCCTTCCATAAGCATTTGGAATCAGGACACTTTGATGTTTGTTTCATCTTCATCACCTCCATACTGAGCAGATGTGATCCTTTAGAAAATCTGGTAAGAAAAGGGCATGTAATGGCAGCTGATGGTAGCATATAGAACCTCAAAGTCTATCCTATTATAGCTAATTCATCATTTAGTATCATTTTAAAGAAGAAAGCTGCAAAGCAAAATGGAACTGATAAAAGTACTCCAGAAGTGACTGAACAAGATATAAGATATCAAAAAACAAAACAAAAAGAAGGAAAGGAAACCAGTAGGAGAAGGCCAAATCCACATCCAACAGCATTACAGATTAAGTCTGCACAGTGTACAGCCTCATCAGGTGCTGAAGTAGGTGTGATCATTGCCTTGTTGCACCTATCTAGTCTGAGATAACTTCCTGCTGCCTGACTCGCTGAGACCGAGGAAAGAATTTCCCACTGTGAGGCATCCTGGGACAGTTTAACCTGATCATCTGGCCAGCTTTGAATCCTCTGTGGCCAAATTTAGTATTTAGAGACCACAGCTCTTTAGACAGCAATATCATGATGAACATCTTATCCAAATACTCCCAGGGAATTGGTCCAAACCATTTTCTGGGTAAGGCCTGCTCCTACATGACACATGTCTTTGACTTCAAGCAGACTCATGGTGAACTATAAAACTTTCACTTTCATAGTTTCAGTCCTGCACCTGCACATAAATTGCAGACCTAAAAATTGCAGTAGGTGCTGATATAGCTAAATAAAGAGATTCTAGTTCAATGACAATTGAGAATTACACCTCTCTATGAATACCATCACACTCCTCACTCTCTTTGGATCAGTGAAGAGACACAAGCCAGATGTACAGTTATTTTGGAATTTTTATTAACCATACAGAAATAGTCAAACGTGAAAACACAATGCTGATACATTGCAAGTATAGCAATACATTGTATTTTGTTATCGACCCTATTTAACTTAACATTTAACTGAATTTTATCAACCTTCCTGGGGAAAAAGGGATGGGTTTTGCTTTAGTTATCCATTGCTTCACTTATCCATTTTCTGAAAACATGTAGAGGAAATATACGGTGTCCTTGGCCTGCTAAAGCTCTAGTATCCCAAATGTCTTTATAAAATATATTTCCCTTCTCCAATTCCCCTCCCACTATTGCTGAGAATCACAAATTTATTTCCTTTTCCCTGAAGCAGTAAAATGGAAAATGTGTTCCTATTCACCCTATTTTCGAATGAGTTGTTAGATGTTTTTTACAATTTTCTGATTACACTTTAATTTTTTAAAAAGCTTTTTAAACTTTCTAAAACCCCTCTCCTGGGTCATTTACAGGAGTGGATCCACAAATTATCATTATTTTATTTATTGTATTTATTATTTTATCTAATGATGTGGTTGATGTACAAGACACAACTAAAGATAGTGCCTGCCTCAAGGATTTTACAATACTGTGGCTATCATCTCTAAATTTTGAATCCCTCTGGGTGAGGAAAGCTCCCAAAGATTTACTGTCAGAATCTATAATATATAGCTTCATCCAAAATTGCAATAAATGTCTTCCTTAACTAATGAATGCCACTATTCTGGAGAGAGCCTATACCTGTCCCAAAAGGGTATCTTTCAATCAGCCATAATGTTCAGCTTCTTCAAATAAAACAAGAGAGGCATGCTTTCAAGTTCTAGTAAATGAAATGGCCAACATTGTGAGATTCTATGGGGACTAGAACCTGGGTCTGTGGGACCATAGACACCATTGCATGGCCACCTGGCAGCCATGATAGTGCTGTGTACATTATCATATAAACCCTGTGGAGATAAGTACAACAGGAAGTACCACTTTATAAAGCCAAACTCACAGCTTCCCTTATGGCCCCGGATTGATCAAGGCACCCTACTGAAGCCCAGGAGAAGTTTCAGGAAGTGTCCATGCAACAAGGTGGACTCCTCCGCCAGTTGTAGTGACCCTCTTGGACCTGCATCTTGGCTTCCTTTTGGACTCCTGACCCCAACTTTGACTCTTGGCACTGATTCTGGCTCGGACCGATGGCAATGTTCTTGGCCTCTGGTTATAACTGCTCAACTCCTAGGCCTGATTGCCACTGCTCCAACCATCTAGATCACCCAATCCCCAGTCATGACAAACATTGTGGAAAATCTCCCAGGTTCAGAATTGTCAAGCACACAATTTTTAACTTTCTAGACATCTGGGCATGACAATCCTAGGCCCAGAGATACAGATAATTGCAAATTATTTAAGAAGTGATTTGTATTTCTCCTTTCTCACTTACAAAACACTTCCTCTACAGGTAATTTGTTGTGCAGATAAGCAATGGAATAGAAGAGGTGCAAAGTAATAGATGAATAAATTCCACTGAGAATGAAAACAAGCAGAAAGGCAAGATCGCTGTATGAGAGGTGATGAAGATGAAACAAACATCAAAGTGTCCTGATTCCAACTGTTTATGGAAGGCGCCAAAAAGCTGAAATGTCTGAATTGAGCTGTGTTGTTATGTATTGCTTTTCCATTCTCCAACAAGGAGGATTCAAAGGCTGTGATAATATTAACGATTCCTTCTGTGTTCCAACACCCCCCTGATCCTGTGGGCCAGGGAGAGAATAGTAATCTACTATTGGCCCTTACTAGTGGCAGACTATTTCCCCCCATGTCCCAGCACAGCTGCCTTAGCTGACATATTAGTGAGCTGGAGTCCTGCACGCTCCATGCCTCTTCCCAAGCAGCTGCTTTAAGGAGAGGAGTAGCAAGTGTACATTGCCCATTTATCTCTAAGCAGCAGGACAGAAGGACCAGGGAGATCGCACAAGAAAATGGGGTGTGTGGTGTCTTACTTTCCTAACCGCCATCCACAGCCATACAGCCAGGGCTACAAACTGGTTCCAAAACAGCTGTATATTTGAATTTAGTATTGGTGTCCTTAAATATTTTCAAGAATTAAGGAATATGTGCCTGACATCTCTCAATAGAGCAAATATCACATTTTAATGGATTTCATATTTGTATGTCAAAAAACCTTTTTATTTATACGTTTGAGGGGTTAGCAGTGGTGTTTTTAAGTAAATTGTTTTTTCAATGAGCAGCATATCAATGCACAAAACAGTGCAGGTCTTTACTATCTAGTTTGTAAGTATGCTGACATGACAGAGTGTTTCATTGCTAAAGAATTACTGGATTAACAACTAGTAATGTGAGCTAAGATGTAATGTGAGCTAAGAACAGTTGACAGATTTCAGGCAAAAAAAAATGGTCTGTTCATAAAAACTAATTGGACTGAAAAATAAATTGATTATTGGAAGTATTAAATCAATGTTTATAGTATTTAATCAGCAGACAAAATAAATGATAGTTTTATTGCTTAAGTTATTATATATGTAACTGTTTATATATTGCAAAGCTTTTCTTAACTCGTCAGCCTCTGTACTTAATAATCCAGAAGTATAATGAGATAATGATAAAACCAGCAGTCTCACAGATTATTATCCTGTCTGTAGTTACATACAAGAAATGTGCTGGAATAGATCTGCAGTAATATATAACTGCAAGGCCATACTTAGATCAATGTTGCAGCAGATGACTCTGAATTTATTTAAAAGAAACCAGTCCTCTCTGCAGAATAATGTTCTCACTTTGACTCCCTGCTAGCATCTTCTTCTGTTTGATCCTGTCCTTACAAACCTGTAATCATCAAGTTTCAGGCAGCAGGCGCTTTAATGTGAAAATTGAAATAGCTTGAAAAGGTTACTTCCAAACTCAGGTAACATAGGATTGTGCCCTGCAGTGCAGTATGATACAATTCAGAGAGAGAGAGTTGTAGTGCTGCTTAAATTGTGGACATATGGAATGGGATCAAAACAGTCCAGCAGGTATTGTGGGAATGCTGCCAAGAGGATCGCACAAAAGAGTGTTTCACTGTCATCTTCACTTCTCAGAGATAAAAGCTTAAGAGGGAACAAGTGAATAGTTCTGGTGCTGATTACAGAAAGTAAGATGAGCTCCTGGAGGGAGTCTAAAAAATGGTAGACTGGAGGTCCCAAGTGACACACCAATAATTTGAAGTCTTTCATCCTCTGTCTAAATTTCATTATCGTTGACACCTCTGTGAGTAATGTGTTTGTGCAAGGAGCTGTCTCTGAACACTGGGAACTCAATTACCTTCTGTGTTAATACGATTTGATTAGCTAGTGGCCTTCAACAGGGATGCAATAGCCCTGATCATTTTTATCATCCCTTGAGGATGGTAGCATGTAGTGTGTGTGAATGTACACATGCCGAAAAAGTATGCTCAGCAGTTTTCTTTGTAACTGTGTTTAAATACAAAAGTTAACAATTCAGATATGACAAGTTTTAGTGGTGCACTGTACAAAAATGTTCTCTTTCAAATGAAAGATTTTAGAGTATGTGTTAGCTATCTAAGAAAAATATTGCTATGCTAATTAATTATTTATTTTCTTGCTCTCAGATTTCAAGCATAGCCAATTTTCTGTTATTGTATCTAATTGACTGGAGTAAACAGGCTAGCTGTGAGATGATTTTGAAGGCTCATATTTCTCCTGTCCATGACTATGACTAAATGGCTAAAGGCACTTAGTGAATCAGCATTCCGATTATCAACACAGATAGATGGATATTTAAAGAGACAGATGTTGACAGATATAGAAATAAAGAACCATATTAGCATTTTTGCTTGATTTCAAAGAGAAAATTAATGCAGATCATCTGTATTCCCAAACTCTAAATACCTGAGTCATGTTGAATGTAAATATAATTAGGTTAAGTCATCCTCCATCAAATGAGTAATGTGCATGTATACTGAGAGCACTTCATCTTTGGCATAGGGAAAGGACAGTAAAATACGCAGGCTGAAAACCTTCCCATTACAGGAGGTTTAATCGAAAGAGGAGTATACTAATCAGCTTTTTGGATAATATTTTCTAAAGCTATGTCTACACTGCAAGTAGACACCCATGGCCAGCATAAGCCAGCTGACTTGAGCTTGTGGGGTTCAGGCTAAGAGGCTGTTTAATTGTTGTGTAGACACTCAGACCTGGGCTAGAGCCCAAGCTCTTAGATCCTCCCACATCACAGGGTCCTAGAGCCTGGGCTCCAGCTGGAGTCTGAATGCCTACACTGCAGTTAAACAGCCCCTTTTCCCAAGGTCTGCAAACCCAAGTCACCTGGCATGGTCCAGCTAGAGGTTTTTAATTGCAGCACAGACATAACCTAGGAAACCCATCTGTGTATATAATGTATATACCATGTGTACATAACAATAGCAGGTGAAATATAATTTATAGAAATCCTACACACACACACAAAATGCATGTGAAATTGTGTTACAGTAAACTTTGTATTAGTAAAAATCCAAATAAGTAGCTAAAAAAGAATTTTTTTGTCATTAAAGCTTATTTGGGACCTGGCACTAGTTGTGGTGTCTGTTTTTGAAGCTGTTATGGAAATTAAGCTGCCAGGATCCTAAGAAGAGAACATACTTAGAATACTTTACCTATGAAACTGAAAGCAAAAATACATTAATATAGAGTGTGTTTTTTTATTCCTGGAATATGTAATTGGGCAGCTTGGGAAATATCCATTTATGGCCAGAAAGTACCTGGTAGGTACAAGTTTGTGTTGGAGGCAGGGCACAACTGCACCACTGCAAAAAGAGCTCTAGGAAACATTGGTGATGTCAGTCAGGGTCCTGGACCCTGCTACATATGATGAATTAATCATTGGAGTGGAAGGTGAGGGTTGCCTAGAGACCAGTGATCATAACCGGATTACATTCAATATGGGCAGAGGACAGTCCTAACTAGTCATATCACAGAATAATAGAATCATAGAAGATTAGGATTAGAAGAGACCTCAGGAGGTCATCTAGTCCAACTCCTGCTCAAAGCAGGACCAGCACCAATTAAATTATCCCAGGCAGGGCTTTGTCAAGCCAGGCCTTAAAAACCTCCAAGGATGGAGATTCCACCACCTCCCAAGGCAACCCGTTTCAGTGCTTCGCTACCCTCCTAGTGAAATACTGTTTTCTAATATCCAACATAGACCTCCCCCACTGCAACTTGAGACCATTGCTCCTTGTTCTGTCATCTGCCACCACTGCAAACAGCCTAGCTGCATCGTCTTTGGAACCCTCCTTCAGGTAGTTGAAGGCTGCTATCAAATCCCCCCCCACACACACTCTTCTCTTCTACAGACTAAACAAGCCCATGTCCCTCAGCCGCTCCTCGTAAGTCATGTGCTCCAGCCCCCTGATCATTTTCATTGCCTTCCACTGGACTCTCTCCAATTTGTCCACATCCTTTCTGTAGCGGGGGCCCAAAACTGGATGCAATAATGCAGATGTGGCCTCACCAGTGCCTAATAGAGGGGAATAACCACTTCCCTTGATCTGCTGGCAGTGCTCCTACTAATGCAGCTGAATATGCTGTTAGCCTTCTTGGCAACAAGAGCACACTGCTGACTCATATCCAGCTTCTCGTTCACTGTAATCCCCAGGTCTTTTTCTGCAGTACTGGTGCCTAGCCAGTCAGTTCCCATCCTGTAGTGGTGCATGGGATTCTTCCTTCCTAAGTGCAGGACTCTGCACTTGTCCTTGTTGAACCTCATCAGATTTCTTTTGGCCCAATCCTCCCATTTGTCTAGGTCACTCTGGAGCCTATCACTACACTCCAGCATATCTACCTCTCTCCCCAGTTTAGTGTCATCCATGAACTTGCTGAGAGTACAGATTGTCCAGATCATTAATAAAGATGTTGAACAAAACTGTCCCCAGGACTGACCTCTGGGGCACTCCCCTTGATACCGGCTGCCCGCTAGACATTGAGCCATTGATCAGTACCATTAAGCCTGATGATCTAGCCAGCTTTCTATCCATCTCATAGTCCATTCATCCAAACCATACTTTTTTAACTTCCTGGCAAGAATACTGTGGAAGACTGTATCAAAAGCTTTGCCAAAGTCAAGATATATCAGGTCCACCGCTTTCCCCATATCCACAAAGCGAGTTATCTCATCATAGAAGGCAATCAGGTTGCTCAGGCATGACTTGCCCTTGGTGAATCCATGTTGATTGTTCCTGATCATCTTCCTCTCCTGCAAGTGCTTCAAAATAGTTTCCTTAAGGACCCGCTCCATGATTTTTCCAGGGACTGAGGTGAGGCTGACTGATCTGTAGTTCCCATGTTCTCCTTCTTCCCTTTTTTTAAAGATGGGCACTATATTTGCCTTTTTCCAGTCATCTGGGACCTCCCCCAATCGCCATGATTTTTCAAAGATAATGGCCAATGGATCTGCAATCACATCAGTCAATTTCCTCAGCACTCACGGATGCGTTAGATCTCAACCCATGGACTTGTGCAAGTCCAGCTTTTCTAAATAATCTTTAACCTGTTCTTTCTCCACTGACAGCTGCTCACCTCCTCCCCATACTATGTTGCCCAGGACAGCAGTGTGGGAGCTGACCTTGTCTGTGAAGACCGAGGCAAAAAAAGCATTGAGTACTTCAGCATTTTCCACATCATCTGTCACTAGGTTGCCTCCCCCATTCATTAAGGGTCCCACACTTTCCCTGACCTTTTTCTTGTTGCTAACATACCTGTAGAAATCCTTCTTGTCACCCTTCACATCCCTTGCTAGATGCAACTCCAGTTGTGTTTTGGCCTTCCTGATTACACCCCTGCATGCTCGGTGTATATTCATCCACATATATATACTTGATGCTTCACAACAGCTAATTTCCCAAAGCTGAGAAAAATTATGAACATTGTCCTAAAGGAAAATTCTAATTAAAAAGGGGAGTTCTTTAGGAAGACTTTATTAGGTGTCCAAAAAAGCCATGATTCCCCAATCAAGGAAGAGGATAACTTCGGCTAAAAGCTCATCCTGGTTTATGGTAAAGTGAAAGAAGTAATCACAAATATAACAAATGAAAAAAGGGAAATAGACAGCAAGTTTAACTACAAATTTTAGGTGATTGTAAGAGTTAGCAAACAGATCAAAGCAGATTACCCAGCAAATGAAGCAAACATGCAAGCTAAATTTAATACTAAAGAAATGGGTTACAAGTAGTAATTTCTCACCCTAAATGTTGTTTTAGGCAGATTGCCGAGTTTCTTGAAGGCAAGCTGCTCCTGCTTGAGTCTTAAAACTCCAGGTATTTCTTTCACAGGCCGGACACTTTCCCAGCCTGGGCTTAGCTTTTCTCACCCTCCCCCACTTTGTTTTTGTTTCTTGGGTGTTTCCAGCAGACATCCTGGGTGGCGACTCAGTGAAAAATGAACACTGATTAACTCACTCCACAGCCTTAAATAGGTTTTAACTACGGCAGGAACCCTTTGTTTTCCAGTGTGATCCGCTGCCCCCTCAGTGGAAAAATACTGGTATTCTATCATGGGGTCGAGTACCAGGTGACATGATCACATGACCCTCCAGTCAGGCTTTCCAGGAAGGTGTTAAACATCTTCTAAGACCTATTGTTCTCTCCAATGGCCCACCCAGACTGATTGCATTCTGTTTGGTAGACCCTTCCCAGGTGCAAACGCTTCTGTAGTACGGACGTATAGTCAATATTCCTAGATTTAGCTACAAAAATGATACATGCATACAAATAAGATAATCATATTCAGTAAATCATAACCTTTCCAATAATACCTCATATGACCCTTCTTGCATAAAATATATCTTTATGTTACAATCATATTATAAAAATCTTTTTATGAAAAATATGGGGCGTAGTGTCACAGAGCCCATTCAAACATAATGTGTTTTAATACAGCTAAAGCACAAGGCTACACAGCTACGGGAAAAAATGCAGGCTATATCTAAATATTTGGGAACTGCATTCTAGAAAGCAGTGACTGTAAATCATTTTGGAATCATAGTGGTGAAGCAATTTATATGAGGTTCCAATGCAATGCTGTGACAAAAACAGGTAATACAATCCTTGGATGTATAAACAAAGGACTAGTGAGTAGGAATAGAGAGGTGATTTTTACCTCTGTGTACAGCATTGATGAAAACGATACTGTTTACAATTGTCATGTGCACATTTTAAAAAAGATATTGAAAAATTGGAGGATGGAGAAAGAGTCACAAAATTATTCAAGGGCTAGAGAAAATGCCTTACAGTGGCTTAAAGAGCCCAAGATGTTTAGTTTATCAAAAACAAGATTGAGAGGTGACTTGACGACAGCATATAAGTACCATCACAGGAAGAAAATACCAGGTACTAAAGGACTCTTTAGTCTAGCAGAGAAAGGCCTTACAAGAATCATTGGTCCCTTCTGGGTTGGAACTTGGTGAATCTGAAATATGTTCTCCTACATAACTGGACAGCTATATTTTCCCAGCTCTTCTCTTCATTTTTTTTGGGGGGTGGCAGAGTGGCATTGTATCTGAGAGCTCTAGAGTGAGCAGTCTCAGGCTGACTGAGGGGATATCAGCTGTGATTAGTCCCTGAAGAAGGAGAGGAAGAAATCAGCAGCATGGTGACTCCATCATATGGGCTACCATGAGCACATCAAGCCTATCCTACTCTTTTTATTACCATGGAATATTACATTAAATATGAGATATCAATCCTTAATTTCAAGGGGTTGAATGAACTTCCTTGTGATCTAAGAAAAATAAAAAATCCCCTACTTCTGTTCCAGGTGCAAGGCACACTTCTGCATCATTAATTCACTAACAATAAATCGGTAGTACAGCATATTTTACTAAAATTATATCTTTTAAAAAATCCACAAACAGTTTCCCCCAGGGGAGAAGACTGAAGAAAGAGAGCCAGATGCAACAGATGCTAGTCACATTCTTCAATGCACCTCTGGAGGGTGTTCAGATACTGTGGAGACTGGTGTGGTATACGAACCTGAAGAGAATAGAATTTTCCCCTTTTCCCCCTTTGTTTCTGATCCTTCCTCCTCTTCCTTATTCTGTTTCTTTTCCACATCTCATCCTTGATATATTTTTTTCATCTCTAGTGCTCTTTCTCTGATTTTTAGGACCTAATTCACCACTTCATTTCTCCAGTTTTACAGAGTTGGATCTCCATTGAAATCAATGTGGTTACCCTGTCATACTACTGGAGTCACACAGTGGTGAAATGGGCCATTGATGTCCATTTGTTGCTGTCACTTTTATTTTAATTTATTCCTGTGTCTGTTTTTATTAGTCATTTTTCTCTATCTGCTGTTGTGCCAATTTATTTGTCACTCTCTCTCCCTGTTCCTCCATCTATGGTTATTTTCTTTTTCCATATTCCTGCTCTTCTGTTTCTTATTTATGTTTCCTGCCCTAGCACACAGAGTTCCTTCATGGGAGGGAGGGGAGAGTGTTGCATTCCTAAGGACCTGAAAGACATCTTCAGCTTTTGCTTTTTTTCATTTGAAGGTTTATTCACCTTTCTGTTTATTCCTGTGTTCTCAAACTGCTTATTCTCATTACTAGTCATCTGTGTAAACAATGCAGTTTTTGATAGTAAGAATGCACTTTACTTAAACGTAAAGCAGTCTCTTCAGGAGAGGATTATTTAAATGTTAAGACAACTTCTAACAAGAGATGCACAAGGGGATAAAAAATCCAAAATATAAAAGCTCCCAAAATGAAAAAAATTAGAAACGATTGAATAAACATTTTGCAGGAAGATCATATATTGCAGTGTTTTGGTTTATTTATATCATTGTCAATATAATTAAAAAAGATTTAGTATATGAGAAATCCATTTATCCAGTTACAATTGTAGTCAGCTGTCATAAACAGATAGTAGAAGTTAATAAAACAGAAGTACTTGATATCTCTTTTGACTGTAAAGGGTTAACAAGTTTAGTAAGCCTGGCTGTCACCTGACCAGAGGACCAATCAGGGGACAGGATACTTTCAAATCTTGAGGGAGAACCAGTTTTGAAGTGGGAAAGCTTGACGTTAGAATTCGTGTTGAATACCCAACTTTGCAAGAGGCCATTAATTGCATCCTGCTAGAAGAATGGTGACTTCCGGGGAACGCTGCAGGAACATTGGGCATGAGCTTTGCACAAATGCGCGTTTCCCTGATGTGAGAGGGAGATAGAGGGATGCATATTCCTATTCCTGGCACCACCCCATCTAGCATCCGAGTAATGTTATTTGGAAGGGTATTCTCTATGCTTCTCAAGGTGATGTGGATCACCCCGTTGGGCATTTCATTTGACATTAACACATGGCTGGGTCCTGGAAAGGTGCATGATGCATTGCAATATCTTATGAACCACTGGCCTGTTCAGAATCTGCAGCAGGGACTTTTCCCAGACTGGAAGTCACTAGTAGGACATTGTGAAATGCCCATTGTGAATCCTGGGAGACCTCCGCTTACCCGAATTATTCAATGCCTCAATGAAACGTATACAGGGAAGCTGACAGGACAAGGACCAGTCAACTACAGGCTGAAGCCGTGCCAGAATGACTGTGGAGTGTGCTTTGGCTGTTTTTAAAGGGAGCGGCTGGTGATCTCTCTATGCGAAGCTAGACTTTTGGGAAAGCAGCAATAGTCATCCCCGCAGTTATGATCCGCGTGCTGTACCCTCCTTACATATTTTGGTATGAGGGTGAATAGATTCATCAGGCTGACCTCCGAGGTTCCAATGCCTGGGGTCATGAATTTGCAACAGCCAGGAGAGCAAGGCTACTAGAGAGGCCCAGCACAGCTTCAAGCGATTGAGATGCCCTTGAGGAGGAATTGGCTGAAAACCAAAACAGTAATGTTTGGTGCATTGGGCAGTTCTCCTAATATACATCAAATGCTTATGAATTCTTCTTCGCCTCGTCAAGCGTTCCGTCACATGGATTTTACATACGTTCACTTGCAAGTGCACGGAGTGAAGGATTGCCAGTTGGTTACAATGTTATTAGGATCTGTTTTTCTGAAGCTGATGGCAGTTGAACCTGTTTCTTTTCTGGAAGGATTTTGACTTTCTGCAATAATAAGGACTGTTTTTTTCAAAGCCAAGATTCAGCAACCACGACGCGGGAGACAGTAAGAGATCTATCCAAACGATCGTGTATCGTAATCTAGACTGGGCGAAGAAAATTGATATGAAGTTTATAAGCGTATCGGCTAGCTGTCTAGAGTGGGCCTAGCTGTTCCAGACGCAAATAGCCACTCAGCGCTTACATCACTAAAAACCTATAACATAGGAATAGGGATAAGTCGGCTCAATTAAATGCTCTATGATGTCACGTTGTACTTTGTGCGCAGCCGTGGGACCTGGGTGAGTCTCTAGCACTGCATAACAGTTGGCCCAAATGAAAGTGGCTAAATTGTCCTCTATCTTCATAAAGTTCTGCAGGCTCCAGTCTGCCCTAAGGCCTGGAGTTACTAAAATAATCATCCCAACACTATGGCACATGTTACAATGTGATCCCATATTACCGACTCTGAAGGAGCTTGTTTCCCATGGAGTACCAAAAAGCCCACGAAGGGTATCTATGCGCTGATCAGAGTTAGACCATTATCCTGGGTGTATTGCTCAAATGAATGCCATACCAAAGATCAGCAAGGTTTAGGGTGGGTCAATAAGAATTTCACGCAGTCAGGAGCAAATTCAGAAACGTCGACAATCACCTATCATCATCAAGACTCTACGATGGCAAATAAATTTCGTATTCTAGGAAATAAGATGGTTTGCAGAATAGGCGCGCATACAAACTACTCGTAGCAGATACGTAGTATAAGACGTAGGCGAGAGCTCGTCAGAAGCCCAGATGCCTCCATTTCCTTGCGGGAGCATCAAATGTCAGTACTTTCGGACCTCTGCTAAGCTGGCAATCTTACTTTCCCACTGGAGACAATTGGTCATCGCACCTGCTACCTTCACAGAAAAACCACAAGTTTGAGAGTCATCATATCGATGGCTGAGCCGTTTTAAGACAATGGGTGCAGTACAGGACAGATTATAAAATGGATGATGGACAATATCTGAGGGAACTTGTATCCATACCAAGGGTAAGCATGAGTGGGATGTGGCCTGGGGGCCCATGCAGTAATGAAAAACAAACCAGGAAGAGAGAGAATTGTATGCTGCCTTTAATTGTTGGACATACTGGAATGGGGATCCAGTCAAGGTATGTGGGAATGTGCCCAAAGGGATGGACAAGAGTGGTTCAGCTGCCATGCTTCCTCTCAGCAAGATAAAGAGCTAAGGGGACAATGAATAGTTCCTGGGTGCTGATTACAGAAAGTAAGATAGCTCGCTGGAGGGAGTCTAAAAAATGGTAAGACTGGAGGTCCCAGTACACACAATAATGTTGAAGTCTTATCATCCTCTGTCTAACATTCATCTATCGTTGACCACCTCTGTGAGTAATCGTGTTTGTGCAAGACTGTCTCTGACACTGGGGAAGTCAATACCCCCTTCTGTCGTTAATACGATTCTGATTAGTAGGTGCTCAACAGCGGGAATGCAAATTAGCCTGATCATTGTTATCAAATCCTGATGGACTGGTACGCATGTATGTGTGGAAATTACACGATGCGAAAAAGTATTGGCTCAGACGTTTTCTTGTACTGGTGTCTTAAATACAAAAAGTTAACCAATTCAGGATAACAAGTTTTAGGTTGTGGCACTGTACACAAAATGTTCTCTTTCAATGAGAGATTAGAGGTAAGTGTTAAAGCTATCTGAAAAATATTGAGGAATTAATTATTTTTTTCTGCTCTCGCAGATTTCAAGCATAGCTCAATTTTTGTTGATTGTATTAATCGACTGAGTAAAACAGGCTAGCTGCTGAGATGCCATTTGAGCCTCATATTTCTCCTGTCCAATGGCTGATGACTACATGTCTAAGGCACTTAAGTGAATCAGATGATTCCGAATTATTCACCAGATCAGAGGATTATTTAAGAGACAGATGTTGACAGATATAGAAATAAAGAACATATTAGCATCTTTCTGATGATTTCATAAGAGAAAACTTAATGCATGGATCATCTTATCGCCAAACCTAAATACCTGAGTCATGTGAAATGTAAATATAACAATTAGGTTAAGTCTATCTCCATCAAATGAAGTAATGGTGCAATATACGAGAGCAACTCATCGGTTGGCATACGGGAAAGGACAGTAAATAACGCGAGCGAAACCTTTTTTCTTTCTAGGTTTTTATCAGGAGGTTGAATCGAGAGAGTAGACTAATCCAGCTTTTTAGAATAATTGTTAAAAGCTAGCTACACTGCAAGTAGAACACCATGGCCAGACATAAGCCCAGCTGACATTGAAGCTGTGGGTTCAGGCTAGAGAGGCTGTTTAATTGTTGTGTAGGACACTGCAGACCTGGGCTAGAGCCATCTTAGATCCTCGCCACAACACAGGGTCCTAGAGCCTGGCTCACAGCGGAGTCTTGAATGCCCTACCTGCAGTTCAAACAGCCCTTTTCCAAGGCTTGCAAACCCAAGTCCTCTGCAAGTCAGCTAGAGGTTTAATTGGACAGACATAGCCTAGGAGGAACCCATCTGTGTATATAATGTATATACCATGTGTACATAAACAATAGAGTGAAATGATAATTTATAGAAATCCTACACACACACCACAAACTGCGATGTGAAACTTGTGTTACAGTGAAACTTTGTATTTAGTAAAATCCAAATACACGGTAGCTAAAAGCAATTTTTTTGGTCTTAAAAGCTATTTGGGGACTGGACTAGTTGTGGTGTCTGGTTTTTGAAGCTGTTAATGGAAATTAAGCTGCCAGATCCTAAGAGCAGAAAATAACTTAAGAAATTACTTTACCTATGAAACTGAAGGCAAAAATACATTAATATAGCGTGTGTTTTTTTATTGCTGAATATGTAATTGGCATCTTGGAATATCCATTTATGGCCAAAAAAAGTACCTGTGGTACATAGTTTTGTGTGAGCAGGGGACAACTGCCATGCAAAAAGACTGCTAGAAACTTGGTGAATGTAGTCAGGTTCTGACCCTGCTACATAGAGAATTAGATCATTGCGAAGTGAAGTAGGGTTGCTAGAGACAGTGACATAACCGGATTACACAATATGGGCAGAGGACAGTCCAACTAGTCATTAATCAGAATAAGAAATTAATCAGTAAGAGATAGGAATTGAAGAGACCGTCAGGAGGTCATCTTAGTCCACCTGCTCAAAGCAGAATCAGCCACAGTAAATATCCAGGCAAGGTTTGTCACCAGCCTTAAAAACCTCAAGATGAGGCACCACCACTCTCAAGGCAACCGGTTTCAGTGTCGTACCCACAGTGAATCTGTTTTCTAATATCCAACATAGACTCCCCACTCGCACACTTGGAACCATTGCTCCTTGTTATGTCATCTGCACCACTGCAAGCAGCCTAGCTGCATCGTCTTTGAACCCTCCTTCAGGTAGTTTGAATGGCTGCTACAAATCCCCCCACACACATCTCTCTTCTACAAGACTAAAAGCCCATGTCCCTCAGCCTCCTGCGTATAGTCATGTGCTCCCCCCTGATCATTCTCATTGCCTTCCATGGACTCTCTCGCATTTGTCCACACCTTTCTGTAGCGGGGGCGCCAAAAGCTGGATGCAATTAATTGCAGCTGTGGCCTCACCAGTGCTATAGAGGGGAAGTAACACTTCCCCTTGATTGGCCTGCATGCTCCTACTAATGGCAGCTGAATATGGGCTGTTAGCCTTCTCTGGCAACAAGAGCAACACTGCTGACTCAACTATCATGCTTCTTCGTTCACGGTGGTAATCCCTCGGGGTCTTTTTCTCAGTACTGGGGCCTACCAGCTCAGTTTCATCCTGTATGTGGTGCAGGAATTCTTCCTTCCTTAATGGCCAGGAATCTGCACTTGCTGTGAACCTCATCAGATTTCTTTGGACCAATCCTCCCATTTGTCTTAGGTCACTCTGGAGCTATCACTACACTCCAAGCATATCACCTCTTCTCCCAGCTTTAGTGTCATCCATGACTGGCTGAGAGTACAGATTGTCCAGATGATTAAAAAGATGTGAACAAACTTGTCCCCAGACTTGACTCTGGGCAGCTCCCTTGATAACGCCTGCCCTGCTAGACATTAGCCATGATCAGTCAAAGCTGATGATCTAGCAGCTTTCCTATCCTCTCATAGTCCATTTCATTCATAACCATACTTTTTTAACTTCTGGCAAGATAACCTGTGAAGAACTTGTATTGCAAAGGCTTTGCAAGTCAAGATATATCAGGGTCCACCGTGTCCCCATATCCACAAGGCGAGTTATCCTCATTCTAGAAGGCAATCAGGTTGCTCAGGCTGACTGTGCCCTTATGGTGAGTCAGTGTTGAGTTGTTCCTGATCACTTCCTCTCCTGCAAGTGCTTCACAAATAGTTTCCTTAAGGACCCGCTCATGATTTTTTTCAGGGACTGAGGTGAGGCTGACATGATTGTAAGTTCCCATGTCTCCTTCTCCCTTTTTTTAAAAATGGCACATACTTATGCCTTTTCGCAGTCATCTGGACCCCCCAATCGTCCATGATTTTTCAAAAAATACATGGCCAATGGAATCCTGCAATCAATCCCGTCAATTTCTCAGCACGTACGGATGCGTTACGATCCACCATGGACTTGTGCAAGTCAGCTTTTCCTAATAATCTTGTTAAACCTGTTCTTTCCTCCACTGACAGCTTGCCTCACTCCTCCCATAAACTATGTTGCAGGACAAGCAGTGTGGGAGCTGAACCTTGTCTTGTGAACGAGGCAAAAAGCATTGAGTACTTCGCATTTTCCACATCATCTGTCACTAAGGGTGCCTCCCCCATTATTTAAGGGTCCCGACACTTTCCCTGAGCCTTTTCTTGTTGCTAACATCACTGTAGAATCCTTCTTGTTCACCTTCACAAGATCCTTGCAGATTCAACCAGTTGTGGTTTCTGGCTTCCTGATTACACCCCTGCATGCTCGGTTTAATTCATTCCAACAGATATATACTTGATGTTACAACAGCTATTTCCTTCCCCAAGCTGAGAAAAATTATGAACTTTGTCCTAAAGGCAAATTCTCAATTAAAAAGGTGAGTTTCTTTAAGGAGACTTTGTATAGGGTGTCCAAAAAAGCGCATGATTCCCAATCAAGGAAGCAGGATAACCTTCGGCTAAAAGTATCGGTTTTATGGTAAAGTGACAGATAATCACAAATATACACAAATGCAAATGGGAAATAGACAGCCAGTTTAACCTACAAAATTTTAGTATTGTAAGAGTAGCAAACTAGATCAAAGAGATTACAGCAAATGAAGCAAACATCAAGCTAAATTTAATACTAAAGAATCGGGTTAAAAGTAGTAATTTCTCACCTAAAATGTTGTTTTAGGCAAATTGCCTGAGTTTTCTTGAAGGCAAGCTGCCTGCTTGAGTCTTGAAAAACTCAGGTATTTCTTTCACAGGCCGACTACTTTCCCAGCTGGGCTTAGCTTTTCTCACCCTCCCCACTCTTGTTTTTGTTTCTTGGTGTTTCCAAGCAGACATCCTGGGTGGCGACTCAGTGAAAAATGAACACGAATTACTCATCCCAACAGCCTAAATAAGGTTTTACTACGGCAGAACCCTTTGTTTTCCCAGTGTGATCGCTGCCCACCCTCATTTGGAAAAATATGGTATTCTATCATCGGGTCGAAGTACCGAGGTGTACATGATCACATGACCTCCAGTCAGCCGCTTTCCCAGGAAGTGTTAAAGCAGTGTTTCTAAGACCTATTGTTTCTCCGAATGGCCCACCCCAAGTGATTCGCATTCCTGTTTGTAGACCTTACATAGAAAGGGATTCGTAGTACGGACGTATAGGTCTATTTCCTAATATACACACACAATGATAATAAGATACACACAATCCCAAGATATCATATTCAGTAAATTCATAACCTTTCCAATATATCTCATATGAGCCTGTCTTGCATAATAAATCTTTATGTTAACAGCATATTAATTAAATAATCTTTTATCGAAAATATGGGCGTAGTGGTCACACGAGCCCATCAAAATAATGCTGTTTTAATACACTACAAAAGCACAAGGGCTACACAGCTACGGGAAAAATGCAGGCTATATTAAATAGTTGGGAACTGCATTCTAGAAAGCAGTGGACTGTAAATCATTTTGAGAATCATAGTGGTGAAGCAATTTATAGGAGGTCCACATGCACATGCTGGTGACATAAAACAGGTAATACAATCCTGGATGTATAAAAAGGATAGTGAGTAGAATAGAGAGGGATTTTTACCCTCGTGTACAGCATTGGAAAACGATACTGTTTTACAATTCGTCATGTGCCAATTAAAAAAATATTGAATAAAATGGAGGATGGAGAATAGAGTCACAAAGATTATTCAAGGGTAGAGAAATGCCTTACAAGTGGCTTAAAGAGCGCCCAGATGTTAGTTTAAATCAAAACAGATTGTAGTGATTTGACGAAACAGCATATAAAGTACCATCACAAGGAGAAAATACCAGGTACTAAGACTTTAGTCTAGCAAGCAGAGAAGGCCTACAAGAATCATTGGTCCCTTCTGGGTTGGTACTTGGGACATCTGAAATATTTCCCTACATATACTGGACACTATATTTCCCAGCTCTTCTCTTTCATTTTTTTTGGGGTGGCAGAGTGGCAACTTGTATGCTAAGAGCTCTAGAGTGAGTCGAGCTCAGCTGACTGAGGGATATCAGCTGTGGAATTAGTCCCCTGAGAAGGAGAGGAAGAAATCATCAGCATGGTGATCCATCAATGGGCCTACCCATGAGCCAAGAACCTATGCCTACCTCTTTTTATACTATTGAAATACTAAGTATGAGATATTCAATCTTATTTCAAGGGGTTGATCATGAAACTTCCATTGTGCATTAAGAAAATAAAAAATCCCTCTACTTCTGTTCCAGGTGCAAGGCCACTTCTGCTGCATTTAATTTCAATAACAATATCGGAGTAACAAGCAATTTTACTACGATTATATTTTTAAAAAACATCCACAAAAGGGTTTCCCCGCCAGGGGAGAAGACTGAATGAAAGCAGAGCCAGGATCAACAGAGCTAGTCCACATTCTTCAATGCAACCTCTGGAGGCGTGTTCAGTATAGCTGTGGAGACGGTTGGTATCCGGGGAACCTGAAGAGAATAGAATTTTCCGCTTTTCCTCCCCTTGGGTGTTTCTGGATCCTTAACTCCTCTTCCTTATTTGTTGTTTTTCCAGCATCTCATCCTTTGATATGATTTTTCATGCTCTAGTGCTTCTTTATCTCTGATTTTAGGACCTAATTTTTTTCACGCACTTCATTTTCCCATTCAGAGTTGGATCTCCCATTGAAAGCAATTGTGGTTACCCGTTCATCTACTGGAGTCAACCAGTGGTGAAATGGGCCATTCACTGTCATTTGTTGCTGTCACTTTTTTTTACATTTATTCCTGTGTCTGTTTTTATTAGTCTTTTTCTCTATCTGCTGGTTGTGCCAATTTATTTGTCACTCTCTCTCCGTCCTCCCTATGGTTATCTTCTTTTCCATAATACTGCTCTTCTGTTCTATCTTATGTTTCCTGCCCTAGCACACAGAGGTTCTTCAGGAGGGCCGGGGAAGTGTTGCAGTTCACAAGGACATGAACGACAGTCAGCTTGCTGTTTTTCATTTGGAAGGTTTATTCACCTTCTGTTATTTCCGTGTTCTCAACTGCTTATTCTCATTACTAGTCATATGTGTAAACAAGCACGTTTTTGATAGTAAATGAATGCACTTGTACTTAAGACGTCAAGCAGTCTCTCAGGAGAGGATTACTTTAAATGTTATAGAAAAACTTCCTAACAAGAGATGCACAAGGGGAAAAAAATCAAAATATAAAAGTCCAAATGAAAAAAATTAGAAACGATTGAAAACATTTTTGCAGGAAGATCATATATTGCACGTGTTTTTTGTTTAATTTATATCAGTTCGTCAATTATAATGTAAAAACAATTTAGTAATATGAGAAATCCATTTATCCAGTTACAATCTGTAGTCATCTGTCATAAACAGATAGTAGAACAGTTAATAAACAGAAGGTACTTTGATTTCTTTGAACTGAAGGGTTAACAAGTTTAGTTAGCCTGGCTGTCACCAGCAGGACCAATGGGACAGGGATACTTTCAAATCTTGAGGGAGAAAGTTCTTGAAAGAAGTTTTGTGTGTGCTGTTAGAATTTTGGTTGTTCTCATCTGGCGTTCTGGAGAGTGACCAGACGTTGGCAACCAGGTTTTCTCCATATCTCCGATACCAGGCTCTTGAGTTTAAAATAGCTAAGTACTAGTAGATAGAACAATTCTGGCTTATGTTTTGTTTTCTTTATTTGCAAATGTTGCATTTGCCTGAAGGATTCAATTTGTATTTTGGCTAAAGAGATTTTAGATTTTATTGTTACTTAGGCTGGGAGGATATTCCATGTCTATGCTGACAAACCCTGTACCTAATCCATCTTAAATTTCCAAAGATAACTTTTTACTGTTTTTCTCTTTTAATTAGAGAGTTTTTTTAGTTAAACCCTGATTTTTTTTTATTCTGGTAGACCCAGGGGATTGGGTCTGGATCCACAACGGAATTGTGGGAGAGAAAAGAGGGAAGGGAGAGGAGCAGGTAATTTTCTCTCTGTATTAGGCAATTACTTTCTCTCTCACAGGGAAGAATTTGGAGTGGAGAGAGAGAGGAGGCGAAGGTGATTTTCTTTCTGTTTTTTGATTCAAGGATTGAATCACAGTGAATCTTCCAGGTTAACCCAGGAGGGAGACCGCAGAGGCAACGGTGGGAAGGCGTACTTTTTGTGTTAATTCCAGGATCGGAGTCTTGAGTTCCGGGCACAGGTTTGGGGGACCAGAGTGTACCAGGCACTGAATTCCTGGCTGGTGACAGCGCTTAAAGTACTGAGCTGGTAATTGAGCTTAGAGGAATTCTGCTGGTACGCTCCAATTTTGGACGCAAGCTTCAGCAGTGGGGAATATACATGAACATCAGTGATTTGCTCTTTGCTCAACAACAGAAACTTAAGGTTGGCTACACTTTGCAGTGTGCAGACGGGGATTGCTGTTTTGTACAGCTGTGTAGAGAAAGCACGGAGTGCGTGGCACACTGAAGCTACAGTGCTGCGTTGGCCAGATTTGCAGATTGAACCAATGGTGTGAATGGTTCATTATGGCAGCTATCCCACAGAGCACCTTTGTCCCATCTTTGCACACGTGGTGTGGGAAGGGGGTGGAGTGGGGTCATTCTGCTTCCATTCCCAACGTCCTGCTATGCATCGCAATCACATCCAGCATCCTGTTTTTCTGTCCACATTTGGCACCATCTTGACTCTCTCAACCTTTTCTTGCAGTGCGATTTCTGGGGAAATGGAGCCCGAACTGTGAGGAGTATGCTGACGAGTCTCGCAGCATATCACGTTCCAGTTGAGCTATCCTTAAGATACAAATGAATGAGGAGTCTATATGTATAGATGAGTCGCCTGATGTGTATGGACACTAAATTGCTTGTGCATTCATGAAAAATCTCTCTCTTTTTATTCATTTATTGAAAAGAAAATAACGTTATTGACAGACACACAACATTTTGGGAACCTAAAAGGGCAGAGGGGTGGGGTGGGGAACTGTACAGTCACAGGTTTGAATATGTCCTGTCTGGAGTGCTGTGCAATGACTGCTGCGCTTAAGGATGCCTAAACTGCATGATGATGGGGGTTGAATGCAGAGGGTAAGGGCTATAGTTCTCAGGGCTGGTTGGTGAACGTACAGATGTTGGAGGCAGCTGGTGGTGGTAAGAACCTGGATGCTGGAGAAGGGGGTTTTGAGCTGACATTGGGGCACAAGGGAAAGAACTTTGGGACTGGGTGGGCCGGCACAGTAATGCTCTGCCTGCATGGCTACGAGCACCTGGATAGAGTCTGCTTGGCGCGCCAGGATGCTTATCAGCTGCTTTGAGCTTTTTTTCCTGGCTGCTGCATTTTTCTGGCGGATCCTGTTTTCCCTTTCCCTCCAGTCCTGCACTTTTTGATTCTCTGTGGCAGAGTGATCCATAACTGCTTGCAGCAGGTTTTCTTTGCTTTTTCACGGCTTCTTCTGGAGGTTTTGGAGTCTTTGAGCTGTTGATAACAGGGGCAGCCAAGAACTCAAGATTGCTTGTGGAAAGGCAAAAAAGGCAACACTTAACAGAGGCAGCATTGTTTATATCTCAGACAGTTATTCACACACGGTGAAGGAGTAACATTCTTCACAATAGCATAATTTTCCCATACCAAAGAGAGCGCACATAACCCACAGGAGCCCCGAAATGGTGAGTAAGGGGGACTGATTGCTTCAGGGCTGTACTGTCCTCGGGGTTTCTGTGTGTTGGGGAAAGCAAACAGCTGCAGGGGCCACCTACACTGAACACTCTCCCAACATTTTCCACAGGAGTTGATCCTGGAAGATATCTCGCTAATGCGGGTCACCTGGGAAGAGTGGGAGGGTCTTCTACAGCAGTGCGGATTCCGCCCTGGCCCCTACACAGCTTACAAGTGTGCAGCAATGGTCCCCTCCCCTTGCTATTCCACATCTAGGCATGCATGCATGCATGCAGAACCCTGCCTCCTCTCCCGAAAAATTTCCATCCTGAAAATAAAAGCCGCTTACCGGGAACCCGCTCCTCTGTTTGTCATCCACCAAGTACTGGCTGCTGCGACTGGCTACCTTCCTCCTGGCTTGAGAAGAGCTCCTAGCTGCATGCCTCCTCGGATTCCGGGGTGTCTCCCCCAACCCCAGTACCCTCACTCTTGGTTTCCTTCTTCCCCCCCCTCCTCCTCCTCTTCCCCTCCCCGCCCCGCTCTGAAGTGTCCATCGTGGTCCTCGGATTGGCGGTCGGGTCACCCCCAAGTATCGCGTCCAGCTCTTTGTCAAAACGGCAGGTTGTGGGAGCAGCGCCAGAGCAGCAGTTTCCCTTGCGGGCTTTGCAATAGGCACTCTGCAGGTCCTTCGCTTTAACCCTGCACTGCAGCGCGTCCCGGTCATGGCCCCTTTCCAGCATGACCCTTGATACCTGCCCAAAGGTACTGTAATTTCTACAGCTGGAGCGCAGCTGGGACTGCAAAACTTCCTCCCCCTAAACACTAATGAGGTCCAGCAACTTGTCATTGCTCCATGTTGGGGTCGTTTGGCACGTGGAGGCATGGTCACCTGGAAAGATTCACTGATTGCACTCCACACCTGGCTGAGCAAACAGGAAGGGGATTTTTAAAATTCCTGGGGCATTTAAAGGGCGGGCCACCTGAGGCCAGGGCAGTAGAGTTCGAAATGATGAGCAGAGTGGCTGAGCAGGCAATCTGGGATACCTCCGAATACTTCTGGAGGCCAATAACAGCACTTTTGGTGGCCACACTGGTGGAGCAGCGCTGCATCACCAGCGCTGCAGTCGTTATTCCCCAGGCAGAGGTGGAGTACAGCCAGCGCTGTAGCCCGGGAGATACAGCGCTGTATGTGCCTTGCAAGTGTGGATGGTGAGTGAGTTGCAGCGCTGTAAAGCCACCACCAGCTCTGCAACTCTCCAGTGTAGCGAAGCTCTTAGTAGTATATGGCTTAGCTCTGGCAAACAACATGAGGCAAATGTCCTTTCAGATTTTGCATATTGCATAGTATCATTGAAATAGTCAAACATCAAAATCACACCCACCAGAATGTTCTCCAAAGACCAAAATGTCCCCAGCCTAGAGATGGATGAATTATTTGCAATTTTTTTTTTTTGTGCATGATTTTTTTTTGGAGGGGGGAGGATTCACATATGTTCTATGAATATATTTTGATTTCTTCAGGTTTGTTTGTTATTTGAATCTGTTTATTGAAGATTATATATAACATGGGAATGTATTTCAGCTGGTAAAGTGTATGTATTCACTTTGATTATTCACTATTATTTATTTGTGGTAAGTGATTGGTTATCTACTTTGCAGGGAAGTTGTGAGTTTTAATTAATGTTTGTAAAATTTCAGAGCCTCAGATGAGTGTGATCTTTAAAAATTAACCATGTAGATAACGCTTTTGTGCCTAAATACCTTTGAGGATCTGGGCTATCACCTCTGTTTTCCTTCCAATTTTTTTCTGTCTTCTCTCTTTTGTCTGTAAGGGGCAGCAACCGTCTCTTACTAACAACTGTCTATACCAGTGATACTCAGACTGACATTTGTGAGCTGCCAGTTGCTCTTCAATGTGTCTTCTATTTATATTATATATATAGTAAATGGAACAATGAATTCACTGTACTGTGGCTCTTTTGGATAATGCTGATTGCTAATTTGGCTCCTGAACCACTGAGGTCTGAGCTTCAGTGTTCTATATTGTGCCTAGCACAATGGGAAGCAAATACAAATATGGGCCTTTAGGTGCTAGTGTAATACAAATAATTTATTATGATTATTTATTGTTGCTATTTTGTTTTAAGATGCCCCTTTGGTCAGTGAGATCTCTGAAATCCAAAACTTGGACTATACTTTATTTTGCTTTTATTACTCAGCTGCCATTCAGAATGGGTTGCTGATAGCTGCCCAAAAATGATCCAAATTGTTAATAAAAAAAATATAATTCTCTTTTTATTGAAATATTCATATTAAAGGGTCCTGTTGAAATGTTCACTCTCTCCGCGTGTGTTGCATCACTGCACTTTACTGTTAGGTTCTTCGCAAGTTACAAACATTGCTGCTCCTTCCTTTTTAGTTTTATAGTAATGAAACTATTTGCACAGTGCCTTTGTTGGACTTGCTTTACTTTGTTCCCTTCAGATTCAGTGTAACCAAGGCTGGCTCCAGCTTTTTTGCCACCCCAAGCAGCGAATCAGGCAAAAAAAAAAAACATAAAGCCTTCTGTGGCACTTCGGCAGCAGCTCAATTGTGCCGCTCTATTCTTTGGCGGCAATTCGGCGGCGGGTCCTTCGCTCCCTCCCCCTCTTCAGTGGCACTTGGGCGGCGACTCAAAGAGGAAGAGAGGGGCTGAGGGACTTGCCGCTGAATTGCCGCTGAAGACCCGGACGTGCCGCCCCTTTTCATTGGCCGCCCCAAGCACCTGTTTCCTTTGCTGGTGCCTGTAGCCGGCCCTGAGTGTAACTATTACAAATATTTTTTTTTTGTTCTGCAGGTCTTGACCAGTGTCCTATTTGCACACTAGGCCTCAAAATCACCTCTAATCTAATGGCCATCTTTTATTCTTTTTCACCATTCAGCCAGACATCACTACACACGCAATGCCCAATTCATTCAAAAACAAACATTCATTCAAAAACAGCTAGCTTTCACACTAAAAATGTGCCATGATGACTTCTGTCCCACCTCATGTTATCATATGCTTTTGGTTGTGTCAGACCCACAGTCAGTACCTGTAGATGAACAATGAGGATCAATGATAGGACATGAATACATCAAGTCAAAAATAAAGTTCTGCTTGATTTTGTGAGTCCATGTGGGTAAACAAAAGAATAAAACATACAGGATTGTCACCAGACCGTGCATCCTTCCAAGGGAATAAGAGACCATTTATCTCCAATATGGCTAGGGTGACCAGACAGCAAGGGTGAGAAATCAGGATGGAGTGGGAGGTATTAGGCACCTATAAAGACAAAGTCCCAAATATCAGGCCTGTCCCTATAAAATCGGGACATTTGGTCACCCTAAGTATAGCTGCCCATACTAGTTTGCAGCAAAGAAGGTGAAGCAAGTGTAGAGCTATTACTTCCTCCCTCTGCAAGTTGATGGGGTGGGGCGGAGACTGGGTAGAGTCTGGGCTCTGCCCCTCCTGAAACCATATTGGCCAATATAACTGTGCTTACATGGCAGGCAGTTGATGTATGCTGCATGGGAAGTAGGCTTAGTATAGTTGACTTCTTCCTCAGAGCAAGGAGGAGATCTGGGTGGCAGATTGTGATTGTCAGACTATTATATACAGCAGGGGTTGGCAACCTATGGTACATGTGCCAAAGATGGTACGCAAGCCAATTTTTGATGGCATGCAGCGCGGGCTGAACCACTCAGCCCACCGCCACTCTGGGGTTCCCACTGCTGGCCCCTTGCCAGCCAAGGTCCCACCGCTGGCACCACTCAATGCCCGCTGCTGGCCTGGGTGAAGGAATCCTGAGCTGGCAGTGGGCTGAGATCCTGGATAGCAGGAGGCAGCGGCCAAAACCCCAGAGAGGTTCGGGCTAAGCCGCTCAGCCCGCCACTGCTCTGGAGTTCCGGCTGCTGGCCCCTTGTCAGCCGGGGTCCCACCGCCGATCCCACATAGCTCCTGCTGCTGGCCTGGGTGAAGGAACCCAGTCTGGCAGCGGGCTGAAACCCTAGCTTTTCATCCTAGTTTTGGATAAAAACATATGTCAAAATATCAGAATGTCCACAGGATGGAAATTCCAAATTTTTACCATCTCTGCAAATACGCACTTAATAATTTAAAATTATTTCTCATTTTTCATGACGTCCACCTGTAATTGTAATGATAGGCTAATTATAACTTTACTCTTATTGTATTGTATTGTTCTTACGTTAGCCTAATCAAATGTTAAAACAAGAGCAGACTTTTTATCGTATAACTAAAAATTCACTGTCAGGCTTCTTTCTCTCTCTTTTTAAGAATCTGTCAGTTTAAAGTGACATCATAAATCATGTGTTATATGAAACATCTGTAGTCTGTAATTTCACTAAGTGTGCATGCTGTCAGTTATCTTTTCATTGCATGTAAATACAGATTCTTGTGCTTTGTGCTACTTAGACTCTGAGCTCTTTGAGGCAATGACAGTCTGTGTTTGAATAGTGCTGAGATATGCTCAACTAGAGTAATAAAATTTCCAGTCTCCACATCGTTAGTCACTTAGTAACTCAGCATTATTTCTAGGCAGCTGAGGTGAAACTTGTTAGTGAAACACAAATTTAAATAATATATAGCTGAACCATTGACTGGCCTTTTCACTCAGGTATACCCTGCCTGAGAAGTAATTAACTTTAGAATAAGCAAATTTTTCTTGAGTAAGGAAGTACATGTGTATATGTTTGTCTTTGTTGATTATTTATTCATATATAAATTCTTCAGCATAGTTTCACATGGACTGGTTTCTTAAGATAGATAGGAACTTGAGATCGATTGAGGTGTTATGTAAGCTGTAGTCTTGTTACCATAATGCCGTCATCTTTACCTTGAGGTCTTAAAAGACAGAGAGAGAACTGGTAAAATGTTCATTTGTTGTTATCAGTGACTAAATGATAGATCCGACTTTCCTTCTCTCAACCTCTTCAGATATGGTTTCTGAAGGGGTTTGTTTTTATTTTTGCTTTGGGGAAGTGACTAGATAGGGGCATTATTCAGTTTTAAATAGCAGTATGTTGACATTCCTTTTTGAAAAGCTAATGTCGGCCAATCAAACTATGAGTTGTATATAATGCATCACATTTTTATAGTCCAATAATAGACCATGTGGTCTCATTTTTATGGTTTCATGGTTTCATTGTTGTATCTGCATACCGCTACTGTAGGTTTGTTCCAAGAATCTGACGTTCATACATATTCACGTACAAATATCTTAGGACATCCTGGTTCCACTTTAAGATTTTCTGTGATTTCAGCAACCAATAGGCACCTGTTTGAAACATCCCCTTAGAGGATCCCTTGTTTTGAAATGCATAGCCATGTGTTTGCAAAACTCCAGTAAGTTCCCTCTGTTTGCAGAGTTGCAGCCTCCTTTACTAATTTGCAGAGTTCTGTTGTCCTTCTCAGGCTGAAATTTCTGCCAGCAATATCATTCTTTTGTAGAAATGCCAATGTTGAAGTGTCTTGGTGTTTTATATAAAATCTCTCTACATGGTTTGCTGCTTTATAAACTGATTTAATCATGTAAATCATGTATATTGCTATTATGTAGCAATATAAAAGTCACTGGAATCATCTGCTCTCCGGTAGCCTTAGCTTGTCTCAGCACCATGAAAATGCAATTTAAAGCTTTAACCTGTGTATCTGTATCTGTTTATTTCTTCTTTAACCATGAAGTTGAAATAACTTGTGTATTTCTCATCTATGAGTTTGTGTACTTGTAAAAGCCATTTAACAAGTTTTGTGGGCCTTCAGTTTTTGTGACACAGTTTGATTGGTTTTGTCTTAAAAATGGTTACTATAGCACTGAAATCTCAACATAGCAATATACAATTTTACCTGTCCATTGACCTAAGTTCTTTGATATTAAAACACAATTTTCAAAAGAATGTTAATTAATCAACATAGCTTATTTAAAATAAAAACCTAATATCTTGGTACCCTGTGGTTATGGTCTCCTAGCAACAAAGCTGCTGCTTCTTAATGAGCCTTGTTATTCAAGAGATCTGCATCCAGAATATTTTCTTAAAGCCCACTGCTTACAATACTAGACCAAGTGTACTGATGGTGCTGAACAAATATTTGAAAAAAAAGGTAATTTCCTTGGGAAATTGAGGGAACTTAGTACTGTAGAGGAACAATCCCTTAGATTATTAGTATCTTGGGGCACAGACCATGGGGTAGATCCTCAGCTCATGTAAACCAGTGTGACTCCTTTGGAATAATGAAGCTATGCCACTTTTTATGTTAGCTGGAGATACGGTCCCAGGTCTGTCTTTGTTTTATCCAATACTAAGCGTACTGATAGTCCTCAAAAAAATAATAAAAATTAGGCGTCCTTCCGTTCCTATCTTAATAAGTTATGTAGTTTGCCTGTGTGTTTGTAAGCAGCCACTGGGTTTAACCGCAGAGGCACCTGGATCACCCCTATACAATTTGTATTTCAATTCTACATGACTAAGGAATTTCAGGATTGTTCAAGATGAAAGATGCATAATAGTAGTTGGTATGTAATAATAATATTTTATTATAATTTGAGAGGGATTTGTTTACATAGTCCTTTTAAGATTTGTTTACATAGTTATTTTAAGATTAAGAAAAATACATATTAAATTTCTCTTAAAACTAACATTTAAGGTCTAAAGGAATGTTTATATTAAATTTCCAGTTCGTTCTCCTGTGTCTATTACCTATCAAGGCTGTGCTCTCCAATGGTAACAGAAAAGACTGAAAAATCCAGAAAGGTTTCTATTCCAATTGCTGCTGACCAACCAACACAGTGTGTTTCTGACCTTGGGTAAATCATTTGACATTTTATACCTCAGCCCAGCTGGAAAATTAGGTTCAAGCAGAACCACACTGATAACCAGATGCCTCATCTGAACTGAATATTACCCATGAAAATGATGTATGATTTTCTGTGGCACTCACACTGCCTGGGTCCTGGCCACCGGTCCGGGGGGCTCTGCATTTTAATTTAATTTTAAATGAAGCTTCTTAAACATTTTAAAAACCTTAGTTACTTTACACACAACAATAATGTAGTTACATATTATAGACTTATAGAAAACTTTATTCTGAAAACATTAAAATGTATTACTGGCACATGAAACCTTAAATTAGAGTGAATAAATGAAGACTCAGCACACTACTTCTGAAAGGTTGACGGCCGCGATATAGAATAAGAACTAAGGCTCAGATTTTTAAAGGTATTTTAGTGTTGCTCCATTCAACACTGCCAGGCCTAAGTGACTTGGGCTCCTAATTGCCTAAATCACTTTTGAAAATGGGATTTAGTCATCTAAGTCATTTTGGCCCAGATCCTCAAAGATGTTCCCATGGGATTTAGGCACCTAAATACCTTTAAAGATATGTGTCATAGGCATTGCAACACTGAGCAGAGCAACAACTAAATACCTTTATAGATCTGGGCCTAAATCTCACTTTTATCCCTAATCCTGCAAAGATTTATGTAGATGCTTAACTTTAAGTATGTGAATACTCCCACTGAAGCCAGTAGGACAACTCATGCTTATGTTAAGCATATTCATAAGATTTTGCAGAATGTGACCTTGTGGTGGGGCAGCTGCCCCACCCCCATGAGAGAAGGGGCAAAAGTAGGGCAGTGTCCTAAAGGGGACGCCGCGAGCAAGGCTAGCTCCAGACACCAGCCCAGCAAGCTGGTGCTTGGGGCGGCCAAGGGGAAGGGGCAGCATGTCGGGCTCTTCGGCAGCAATTCGGCAGTGCGTCCCTCAGTCCCTCTCGGAGGGAAGGACCGGCCGCCGAATTGCCGCCGACAAAGAAAGCGACGTGGTGGAACTGCCTCTGATCGTGACCACGGCGCTATTTTTTTTTTCTATTGCTTGGGGGGGAAAAACCCTGGAGCCAGCCCTGGCCGTGAGCGAAGGGGAGCAATGTGGGTCCAGGCGCCAATGGCGGGAGAGAGATGTTTGGGACATCACCAGCAGAGGGTGCTCTAGGACTATTAAGCGCTAATTCCCAGACTGGACAGAAGGAGGCGCTGCAGTGATGAGTCCCAACGCCGTCACAGACCTTCTTTGTGAATGTTGTGGCTTTTATCAACTTTGGTATGTCCCTTTGAAGACATTTAAGAGTCTGATTCTTTCTCAGGAAAATTTCCCTCTGAATTCTCTGGGAGCATTATATCAGTGAGGACTGAAAGATCAAATCATAAAGCCAGATTCTCAGCTAAGTCAGATCAACATAGATTCTTAGCAGCTTTGCTGATTTATACCTGATGATGATCTGGTCCATATTTTCATCTTGTGAATTAAATCTGAATGTGAGTGACATAAATTATTCAATAGAGCAAACTTTAATTAATTTCAAACACACAGAGACACGTATCCTTTCGATATCAAAACAGCTTTTCTCAATACAAATTTCCAAACAGAAAATTGTACTATAAAAGGTAAGGCCATAAGTACACTAATTTAAAACAACATTCATAGAATCACAGAAGTGTATGGCTGGAAGGGACCTCAATAGGTCATCTAGTCCAGTCCCCTGCACTCAAGGCAGGACTAAGTAATAACTAGACCATTCTTGACAGGTGTTTGTCTAACCTGTTCTTAAAAACCGCCAGTGATGGATATTCCACAACTCTAGGCAATTTGTTCTAGTCCTTAATTATCCTGACAGGAAAATTTTCCTAATGTCCAACCTAAACCTCCATTGCTGCAATTTAAGTCCATTACTTCTTGTTCTGTCAGAATTTAAGGAGAAAATGTTTTCTCCTTTCTCCTTGTAACAACCTTTTAGGTACTTGAAACCTGTTATCATGCCTCCCCATCCCCTTCTTCTCTTCTCTAGACTAAAGAAACCTGATCTTTTTCTATTTTTCCTCATAGGTTATGTTTTCTAAAATTTTAATCATTTTTGTTACTCACCTCTGGACTTTCTCCAATTTGTTCACACCTTTCATGAGATGTGGTGCCCAGAACTGGACACAATATTCCAGCTGAGGCTTTATCAGTGCAGAGTAGAGTGGAAAAATTACTTCTCGTGTCTTGCTTACAACACTCCTGCTAATACATCCCAGAATGATGTTTGCTTTTTTTGCAGCAATGTTACATGTTGACGCATATTTAACTTGTGATCCTCTATAACCCCCGGATCCTTTACTGCAATACTCCTTCCTAGGCAGTCATTTCCTATTTTGTATGTGTGCAATTGATGTTCCTTCCTAAGTGGAGTTCTTTGCGTTTATCCGTATTGAATTCCATACCATTTACTTCAGACCATTTCTCTAGTTTGTCCAGGTCATTTTGAATTTTAATCCTAGTCTCCAAAACACTTGCAACCCCGCCCAACTTGGTATTATCTGCAAACTTTATTTGTGTACGCTGTATGCCATTATGTAAATCATTTATAAAGATATTGAACAGAACCAGAACCAGGACCGATCCCTGCAGGTATGCCCTTCCAGCTTAACTGTGAACCACTGATAACTACTCTCTGGGAACAGTTTTCCAACCAGTTATGCGCTCAATTTATAGTAGTTCCATCAGGGTTATATTTCCCTAATTTGTTTATGAGAAGGTCATGCAAGACAATATCAAAAGTCTTACTAAGGTCAAGATAGACCACAGCTACCACTTCCCACCTATCCACAAGGCTTGTTAGCTGGTCAAAGAAAGCTATTTGTTTGATTTGACATTATTTGTTCTTGACAAATCCATGTTGGCTGTTACTAATCACCTTGTTATCTTCTAGATGTTTGCAAATTGATTGCTTGATTATTTGCTTCATTATCTTTCCAGATACAGAAGTTAAGATGACTGGTCTGTAAATTCCCAAGTTGTCCTTATTGTCCTTTTTATAGATTCAAGACCTCTGAAATCTCTCCTGTCATCCATGAGTTTTCAAAGATAATCACTAATGGCTCAGATATTTCCTCAGTCAGCTCTTTGAGTATTCTAGGATGTTTTTAATCAGGCCTTGGTGACTTGAAGACATCTAACTTGTCTAAGTAATTTTTAACTTGTTCTTTCCCTATTTTAACCTCTGATCCTACCTCATTTTCACTGGCATTTACTATATGAAATGTCCAATTGCTACTAAGTTTTTCATTGAAGACTGAAACAAAAAAGTCATTTAACGCGTCTGCATTTCCATATTTTCTGTCATCATTTCCCCCACACACCCACTGTTGATATTTAAAAAATTGAAAGTAAAGGGGTTCATAAGTTTCAGTTAGTATCCTAGTGGTGGCTGTGTCTTCTCAGTGGAGGGGCCTCATTCTGGAAAAATCTTTCCATTTTGGTAGTACAGATCCCAAGTTTGATGATCTTCAGGGCATGTTCCATTTATGCCTTCTCTGGGGCTGCTAAGTGAGGGTATTTGGTGGAAGGAGTTTGGTTTTAGTAGTGGAAGTCTTGTTTCCGTGTCCTGATAGTGGAACATGGGTTTGTTATGGTAAGTTCGTTTAGGGTATCAGTGGTTCTCAACCTTTTGTACTGGCTATCCCTTTCACATAGCAAGCCTTTGAGTGCGACTACCTTTATAAATTGAAAACACATTTTTATATATTTAACACCATTATAAATACTGGAAGCAAAGCGGGGTTTGGGGTGGAGGCTGACAGCTCACAGCCCCCTATATAATAACCTTGCAACCCCCTGAGGGGTCCTGACTCTCAGTGTGAGAACCCCCAGGGTAAATGTTGAAATCTTGATGAAAAGTTAAGTACATAAAACCAAATTTAGGAACCTAAAGCTAGAGCTGGCTGAAATTTAGCAATCTTGGTTTGCTGGGGATATTGCAGGGGATATTTATGAATTTGCCTTTGTTCTGATTTGGAATGAAATCAAATTTACTGCAATTTTTCAGTGAATCAGAGATCCCCAAAAATCTCATTTCAGGAATACTGACATATATTGTTCAGTGGGGAATTGACATTCTTGTCAATTCTGTAGCTGCTGTTCAATGAATTGATAAGAATGTCAATTTGTTTTAGTTGCTCAATGGCAGGGTTTTAAGCTAAGCTTCCTGCTCCAGCTTGAGGGCCAGAGTCTGGCAGTTACCTCCAGAGCTGTGCATCCCGAAACACTGTGTTTGGATGAAACTTTTGTTCAGTCTGTAATAGATTCAGCAAAACATTTAACTACAATCAACTGGCATTTTCCAACAAAACTATGTTTTTTCAGAAAATTTCCAACTGGTTCTACCTCAAACAATATTTAGGCACTGTGGTAGGGTGTATAAGCCCCACACTGGTGAACTAAGAGTTAAAGAAAATTCTGGGCCAAGAAGGCCCTGCCCAGCTGCCCTTTGCTGGGCATGCTCACCTTGGAGGCGGGGCTCAAAAGGGAGAAGTTCATCTCAGTTGTGCAGACAGAGCAGGGGAGCAATTGTATCCTGCAAACTCCCTGCAGAAAAGCTGCTGGGACACCAGGCAGCCAAAACCAAGCCCCACTGCCAAGCCATCACAGGCCCTTCACCCCAGTGAGTGTAGGAATGATGGACTGCGTCTGATAGTAGAAGACACCATCCCCCCAGAGCATGATCAGAGAGAAGTACAGCGCAGTTCCAAAAACAAACACGTGGCAATGACAAAGGAACTAAAGCTGGGGAAGTAAGTGGCCCAGGGAATAGGCATAAGGGTGCTCGCCCCTGGGCCACATGTTTGAACTATTGTTCACAAGGCCCTAGGCTGGAACCTAGTAGAGCATGGAGGGCCCAGATTCCCCTACCCATGACCACTGACGCTTATTGCTAGGTGATACGGCCACTTTGGGACTTCAATTCCCCAACAGAGAGCTAAATAAATAATTGGCTGTTTAGAGATGCTGCCCAATCACAGCTCTGACTGATCTCACCTAACTCCCTTTCATATGGTCTAATTGAAAAGTATTATATGAGAGCTATTATTACTATTATTAATTATTTATTTTATTATTAGTCAACATTGCCTCCCTTTTTGCTGCAGTTTATTTTGATGTTATTTTTCTATAGATTTCACTGTTTATATTTTAACTTTACCATTTATTGCCATTTATTTTTGCTTTCACTCTATATAAAGTATGAGCAATAGTAATGTTCCATTAGGACATTTGTGTTAGTCGTGAATGTTCACAGTTGTTATCCATCATTTAAGACATTTTTAAAAATCCATGTTACCTGTCTTTCATGTATCCCAAGTACCTAACTATAATACTGGCTTGATATTTTCATTCACAAATGGTCAATGTATGTTAAAAACTAAAATATACAAGTGAAGGATTTTAGAGTTCAATTTTGCTACTAACTAGCTGAAATAATGTACATATTTATGGGTATTTGCCCCCTTCTTAACGTAAAATAAGTTTAGACAATACCCTTGACTAATATTCTGATTATTTGACATTTCTTTCTTCCTGACTCATATCAACCACAAATATTTTAAACTTGTAAAATATAGATTTATTATAGGAGTGGCTGCTAACAAGACAAGTCAAAGACATGTTTTTTATACAGTTTTAGTCTTTTACTAGATAGAATTGTTCTTCAACTGGATTACATTTAGCTGTGCCTTGAAAAATTTGGTTCAGATCAATGTTGTAGGCATAATTTCTACAGCACTTGACAGAGTAATAGCAATGCTGCCGGGTTAAATGTACAAGATTGCTTTTACAAGACTAAAAGGATGAATAAAGAAATCATACCAGTGTTCTGTAACTCTGAAACAGTGTAGGTCGTCATCATCTCCTTTTTTCTACATCCTTTTTGGACCTCGATTCAATAAAGCACTTAAACACATGCTTATATTTAAGCATGTGAATTATCCCGCCCCTACTCAGCAAAACATTTAAGCACATGTTAAAGTCCCAGTGGCCTTAAAGTTAAACAAATGAGTAAGTGGTTTGCTTTATCAGACACTTTGAGACTACAGTAACCATATCCTTTCAGTCTGTCTGTCTATCTATCACTTTAAAAAGAAATTGTTTTCCATTCAAATCTGTTCAAATTCAATTAATAAACACACAAGAAATTAAGTATCGGGGGTAGCCATGTTAGTCTGTATCCACAAAAACAATGAGGAGTCCAGTGGCACCTTAAAGACTAACAGATTTATTTGGGCATAAGCTTTCGTGGGTAAAAAACCTCATTTCTTCAGATGCATGAAGTGAAAATTACAGATTCAGGCATTATTATACTGGCACCTGAAGAGAAGGAAGTTACCTAACAAGTGGAGAACCAGTGTTGACAGGGCCAATTCAATCAGGGTAGATGTAGTCCACTCCCAATAACTGATGAGGAGGTGATGCCAGGAGAAGGAAAAATTGATTTTGTAGGGAGCGAGCCACTCCCAGTCCCTATTCAAGCCCAGATTAATGGTGTTAAATTTGCAAATGAATTTTAGTTCTGCAGTTTCTCTTTGAAGTCTGTTTCTGAAGTTTTTTTGTTCAAATATGGCTACTATTCAATCTGTTATAGAATGTCCAGAAAGATTGAAGTGTTCCACTGACTTTTGTACGTTTCTATTCCTGATGTCTGATTTGTGTCCATTTATTCTTTTACGTAGAGACTGTCCGGTTTGGCCAACGTACATGGCAGAGTGGCATTGCTAGCACATGATGACATATATCACATTAGTAGATGTGTAGGTGAATGAGCCCCTGATGGTGTGGCTGATGTGGTTGGGTCCTCTGATGGTGTCGCTAGAGTAGATATGGGGACAGAGTAGACAACAAGGTTTGCTACAGGGATTGTTTCCTAGGTTAGTGTTTCTGTGATGTGGTGTAGTGTGTAGTTGCTGGTGTCTGCTTCAGGTTGGGGGACTATCTGTAAGCAAGGACTGGTCTGCTTCCCAAGATCTATGAGAGTGAGGGATCATTTTCCAGGATACATTGCAGATCATTGATAATGCACTGGGGAGGTTTCAGCTGGGGGCTGTACGTGATGGCCAGTGGTGTTCTCTTATTTTCCTTGTTGGGCTTGTCCTGTAGTAGGTGACTTCTGGATACCCATCTTGTCATAAACAGATAGTTAAGGGTTAATGCCTCTTTTACCTGCAAAGAGTTAAGAAGTTCACCTAGCCTAGCTAACACCTGACCAGAGGAACGAATGGGGGAACAAGATGTTTCAAAAGGAAGGAGGGAAGTTTCCTTTCTTTAGAGTCAGTTTCGGTTTCAGCTGAAGTGAAAAAGGTCAAGGAACCAGCCTCCTATGAGAGTAGTAAGTTTTAGAAAGGAATAAATAGGTTTATGTTTATTTTCTTTTGTAACTTGTCTTTGTGCAATTAGGGGAGTAATCAAATTTGGGTATTCTTGTGTGTACTAAGGTTTTTGCCCAGGGAAACATCCTGTGTTTTAAATCTGTTGTCTGTGAGATCAGCTTGTATGCTGTCTACCAGAGGTTTTTTTTTTCTTTTACCTTTCTTTTCTTTAATTAAAAGCCTTCTTTTTAAGATCCTGATTGATTTTTTCCCTGTTTTTTAGATCCAAGGGAATTGGCTCTGGACTCACAAGGGATTGGTGGGGGGAAAAATGGAGGAGGAAGGAGTAATTCTTTCTTGTTTTAAGATCCAAGGGATTTGGATCAGTGTTCACCAGGGACTTGGTGGAGGAGTCTCTCAAGGCTACCCAGGGAGGGGAAGGTTTTGAGGGGGAAGACAGAGTTTTCTAGATAACTCAGAAATCTGGATGGTGACAGCTAGACCAGATCTAAGCTGGTAGTTAAGCTTAGAGGTGTTCATGCAGGTCCCCACATCTGTACCCTAAAGTTCAGAGTGAGAGTGAAACCTATGACACAGCTCACTCTATCAGTCTGTTTCCTCACTTCCCCAGGTGGGTATTGTAGTTTTAAGAATGTTTGATGAAGACCTTGAAGGTGTTTGTCTCTGTCTGAGGGATTGGAGCAAATTCAGTTGTATCTTAGGGCTTGGCTGTAGACAATGGATCGTGTGATGTGTCCTGGATGGAAGCTGGAGGCAGGTAGCTAAGTATAGCTGTCAGTAGGTTTCCAGTATAGGGTGCTGTTTATGTGGCCAGCACTTATTTGCACTGTAGTGTCCAGGAAGTGGATCTCTTGTGTGGACTGGTCCAGGATGAGGCTGATGGTGGGGTGGAAATTGTTGAAATCCAGGTGGAATTCTTCAAGGGCCTCCTTTCCGTGGGTCCATATGATGAAGATGTCATCAATGTAGTGCAAGCAGAGGAGTGGTACTAGGGGACGAGAACTGAGAAAGCATTGTTCTAAGTCAGCCATAAAAATAATGCCTGCATCTGTAATTTTCACTCCATGTGTCTGAAGAAGTGGGTTTTTTACCCACGAAAGCTTATGCCCAAATAAATCTGTTAGTATTGAAGGTGCCACTGGACTCCTCATTGTTTTTGTGGATACAGAATAACACGGCTACCCCCTGATACTTGACACCATGCAAGACACTGAATTTAGCTGTATGAAGTGGAAATCCATCAACCACATCAAAAAACTCACACAGATGCAGACATCATCTTCCTCTCCAAGTGTAATTGACATACTACACTGAGTAGGGTGATAAACTGTGCCACACTCTCTCAAAGAAACTGAGGAACCAACTGATCAGCATCCTATACAGCAGACAGGAGAAGATCAAGAATGAGTTCTCAAAACTGGAAACTCTCATACAAAACCAACCTTCCACACAAACTTCCACATGGCTGGACTTTACAAAAACGAGACAAGCCATTTACAAAGCACACTTCACTTCTCTACAGAAGAGAAAGGACAGTAAACTATCTAAACTCCTACATGCCACAGGGGGCTACTACAGTGGTACCCTTAACTCACCCAACAATATTATTAATCTATCCAACCACATATTTAGCCTGGCCGAAGAGTCTGTCCTACCTCAGGGACTCTCTGCCCCACCACCCCCACGAACATGATACAGTTCTGCAGTGATCTGGAAGCCTATTTTCATCATCTCTGTCTCAAGGAATATTTTCAACACACCACTGAACAGTGCACTGACCTACAGGAACCTTCCTGCCAACACTACAAGAAGAAGAATCCTGCATGGATTCCTCCTGACAGTCGAAATGACAGACTGGACTTCTACATAGTGTGCTTCCACAGATGTGCATAGGCTTAAATTGTGAACAAACAGCATCACTTGCCCCATAACCTCAGCTGTACAGAATGCAATGCCATCCACAGCCTCAGAAACAACTGCCATTATAATCAAAAGGGCGCACAAAAGAAGCACTGTAGTCATAATGAACAGGTCAGATTATGAACAGAAGGCTGCCAGGCAACTCTCCAACACTACATTCTACATGCCACTATCCTCTGTCATAAATAGATAGCTAAGGGTTAATGTTTCTTTTACCTGTAAAGGGTGAACAAAGGGAACCAAACACTTGACCAGAAGACCAATCAGGAAACTGGATTTTTTCAAAGTCAGGGAGGGAATTTTTGGACTCTGAGTCTTTTGTTTGTCTCTCAGCTATGAGAAGCTTCTTTCTTCTTCTAATCTTCTGTTTCCAACTTGTAAGTACAGGTAGAAAAACAATATAGGCTTTTATGTTGTTTTGGGTGTATTTACATGTGTGTAACTTGCTGGAATGTTTCAAATTGGATATCTTTTTGACTCAGACTGTTTATTCATATTTTTCTTATAAGCAATAGCCCTGTATTGTCATCTTGTTACAGAGAATATGTTTATGTCTTTTTTCTTTCTTTTTTATATAAAGCTTTCTTTTTAAAACCTGTTTGAGTTTTTCTCTGGTTAAGGAGAAAGGAAAGACAGGGGGGAGGGGAAACACTACGCTCTGTGTTTAACTCTCCTAGTGTCCCAGGGCGGGAAGAAGCTAAGGGGGAGGAGAGATAGAATCTCTTCTGTTTCCTTGTATTTGGGGTTTGTCTCTTTGTGGAATAGAGGAGATATGCTTCTTGGTATTGTGATGTAAAGAGATTGCATCAATACTCCCAGGTTAGCCCAGAGAGGAAAGTCTGGGTGGGAGAGAGAGAGGGAAGGGAAGTGGGTTATTTCCCTTTGTTGTAGGCTCAGGGTTTCTGAGTCTTGGGGTCCCTCCAGGGAAGGTTTTGGGGAGACCAGAGGGGGCCAAAACCCTGGAAATTTTGGATGGTGGCAGCGAGATCAGATCTAAGCTGGTAAATTGAGCTTAGAGGGGTTCATGCTAGGCACCCAGATTTTTGGACGCTAAGGTCCAGATTTGGGAAGATGCTTATGATACCCTCTGAGCCCACTGAGGAGTACCAAAAGAAACTACATCATCTGCTCAAGAAACTCCCTGCTACAGCACAGGAACAAATCTACATGGACACACCCCTAGAACTCTGACCAGAGATATTCTATCTGCTACTCAAGACCCATAAACCTGAAAACCCTGGATGCTCCCTCATCTCAGGCATTGGCACTCTGACAGCGGGATTATCTGGCTGTCTCTCCTCAGACCCTACACTACCAGCACTCCTAGCTGTCTTTGAGACACCACCAACTTCCTGAGGAAAATAAATACATTGGTGATCTTCTTGAAAACACCATCTGTTTGGCCCCTGTGGATATAGAAGCTCTTTACACCAATATTCCACATGAGGATGGACTACAAGATGTCAAGAACAGTATCCTAATGAGGCTGCAGCACACCTAGTGGCTGAGCTTTGTGACTTTGTCCTCACCCACAACCATTTCAGATTTGGGGACAACTTATACCTTCAAGTCAGCTGGACTGCTATGGGTACCCGGATGGCCCCACAGTATGCCAACATTTTTACGGATGACTTAGAACAACACTTCCTCAGCTCTCGTCTCCTAGCACACCTTGTCTACTTGCACTACACTGATGACATCTTCAGCATATGGACCCATGGGAAGGAGGCCCTTGAAGAATTCCACCTGGATTTCAATAATTTCCACCCCACCATCAACCTCATCCTGGACCAGTCCACAGAAGAGACACTACAGTGCAAATAAGTGCTGGTCAGGTCATATAAACAGCACACTATACCAGAAACCTACTGACCACTATACGTACCTGCCTGCCTCCAGGTTCCATCCGGGAGACATCACACGATCCATTGTCAATAACGCCATTGCGGCGAAACTAAATTAATTCTTTGCATCAGTCTTCATGGCTGAAGGTGTGAGGGAGATTCCCAAACCCAAGCCATTCTTTTTAGGTCGCCAATCTGAGGAACTGTCCCAGATTGAGGTATAATTAGAGGAGGTTCTGGAACAAATTGATAAATTAAACAGCAGTAAATCACCAGGACCTTTTCTCTGAACCTCGCCCAATTTATCATGATCCTTCTTGAATTGTGGACCCTAGAACTGGACACAATATTTCAGAATTGGTCATACTAGTACCAAATACAGAAGTAAAATAACTCTCTACTCCTACGTGAGATTCCCATTTATGCATCCAAGGATTGCATTAGTACTTTTGGCCACAGTGTCATATTGGGAGGTATTGTTCTGTTGATTATCCACTACAACCACAAAATCTCTTTCAGAGTTACTGCCTCCCAAGATAGAGTCCCCCATTTTCTAAGTATGGCCCACATTCTTTGTTCTTAGATATATTTGCATTTAACCTATATTAAAATACATATTGTTTGCTTGCACCCAGCTTACCAAGCAGTCCAGATCACCCTGCAACATTTTCCTCTTCATTATTTACCACTTCCTCCATTTTTGTGTCATCTGCAAACTTTATCAGTCTTGATTTTATGTTTTCTTGCAGGCCATTAATAAAAATGTTAAATAGCATACAGCCAAGGACTGATCCCTGTGGAATCCTACTAGAAGCATGCCACTGTAATGATGATTTCCTATTTAAAATTACATTTTGAGACCTATTAGTTAGCCAGCTTTTAATCCATTTAACATGTGTCGTGTTCATTTTATATCATTCTAGTTTATTAATAAAAGTGTTGTCCAGTGCTAAGTCAAATGCCTTACAGAATAGTAAATATTTTAGGTCGCACTTTTACTTTTATCTACCAACTTTGTAATAAAAAAATCATGAAGTGGGATATCAGTTTAATATGAAAGGTGCTATTGTCCATAAACCATGTTGATTTGCATTAATTACATTACCATCCTTTATTTTTTTATTGAGTCCTATATCAACTACTTCATTATCTTGGTCTATTGTCTATGTGAGCTCTTCAGCTATCTCATCTAAAACTCTTGAATGCAAGGACATGCTGATTTTAAAATGTCTAACTTTAGTAGCTGCTGTTTAACATTATCCTGAGATACTAGTGGAATGGCAAGAGTGTTATCATCATCATATGTGTATGTTCCATTGACCCTAAATTTATCCTTGTGTCCCTTTGCTTCCCGTATCAATTTTCTACAGTTCCTAACTTCTGATTTATATTCATTACTGTCAACTTCCCCGCTCTTCCATTTGCTATATATTATTTTTTATTTTTATAGCTGCCTTCAGTTCTCCAATAAATCAGGTATTTTTAGACTAATTCAGCCTTCTTCCTCAATTGTGGGATTGTGGCTTTTGGAGCATCTAGTAAAGTGTTTATAAACAGTTCCCAATTATAATCCACATTTGTCTGATTATCTTTTCCCCTCCCAGCTGATTTGGTTCACAATTGTTTCCAGCTTCATGAAATTGGCCCTTTTAAAGCACTAAGCAGGGATGATAGATTCTTCCTAAAAGTGGGTTATAATGAGGCCACACACCCCTCCATAACCCTGGCACTGCCCCTCCTCTTCTCCCTGAGCCTCCCCTCCCCACTCCCCAGTCTAGCTAGAAGCCAGAGTGGGGGAGCCTGGGTTCCTCCACCTGCCCGGAATGGGGGGGGGGCCCAAAAGCAGCCCATGGCCTGCATATCTGCCCCCGTATTCCCCACCCAGGGCAGGTGGAGGATCCCTGGCTCTCCAGAGCTGCCCACATAGCTGTTACCTCAACCCAACTCCAGCAGGGCCTGTGGGGGCCAAAGAGCCAGAGCCAGGCCACGGTAAGAGCTGTCTAGGCAGCTGTGAGGAGTCACGGATCCTCCATCTGCCCCGGGCAGAAGGCCCTGGGGATTGGGACACGGGCCAGGGGCTGCTCTCAGGCCTCCTGACCCTGGGCAGGTGGGCAATGTGTGGCTGCTCTTATCCAGGCTGGGATCCAGTTTTCAGCTTGGCTGGAGGAGGAGCCTCAGCGGGAAATGGAAGGACCACGGCCTCTTGGCCCTCCCTGTTCCGGCATTCCTGTCACCAAGTATATATATGCTCTGGATCTTATTCTGTTTGCACATTATAAATGTGATTGAGTCACAGTCACCTGTATCAAAATTATCATTATATTTTAGTACTGTGAGCAGTTCCCTTTTATTTGTCAAAATTGGGTCTAATATAGAATTCCCCTTTGCACATTTTGAGTTAGGAAATTGTCAGCTATAATATTTAGAAATTCCAAGGATGCTTTAATACTGACAAAATGAGACCTTCAGCATATGTCACTCAAATTGTAGGCCCCCAAGATTACACAACTTTTTACACAATCGATGTATAATGAGATAGGTATGTAAGGAGCCAGTCATCCTTTTCCTAAACTTGATTTGGTGGTCTATGGCTCACATCAACTAATATTCCATCTTGTACTTTATCTGTTAAGACATTGATCCATAAGCATTCAGGATAATTTTCTTCTGATTTATCAGTGACTTGAAACAAACGATGTCATTTTTGACATAGAATGCCACTGCCCTTCCTCTTTTGCCCACATGATTATTCCTAAATAGGATATGACTATTAATTTTAACAGTCCAGTCATGCAGATTGTCCTACCAGATTCTAATAACACCAACTAGTTCAAATTTATGTTTATAAAAGAGAAATTCTAATTCCTCTTGTTTGTTACCAAGGCTCCTACCATTGGTCTATAGGAAATTACTGAATTTCTTCTCTTGTTGTCCATTGGCTCCTTAATTAATTTTGTTCTCAACATCATGTGCGGAGTGCTCATATCTTCCCTCTTTTTACCCTTCCCTTTTGTTATTAGTTTAACACCCTCCTGACTAAACTAGGCAGCCTGTCACTGAGGAGATTGGTTCTGCTCGGGAGTGGCTCTTTGTTTTTTCATGCCTCAAGTACAGCAGTCAGGCAGGCAGTCCACTGCTTACATGGATTCAGTGGCATTTCTGCTGATGATCTGCTGTACCTGCCGCCGAATTGCAGACCTCCCACAGAAATGCTGCTGAAAGCTGCCTGACTGCCCCCCTCACAGTGACCGGCAGGCTTCCCCCAGCAGCTTGCTGCCCCAGGCAGGGCTGGCTCCAGGCCCCAGCACGCCAAGCGCGTGCCTTGGGCGGCATGCCGCGGGGGCGTTCTGCTGGTTGCTGGGAGGGCAGCAGGCAGCTCTGGTGGACCTCCCGCAGGCATGCCTGCGGAGGGTCCGCTGGTCCCACGGCTCCAGTGGAGCATCCGCAGGCACACCTGCAGGAGGTCCACTGGAGCCGCGGGACCAGTGGACCCTCCACAGCCAAGTCTGCGGGAGATCCACCGGAGCCGCAGGACTTGCGAGCGGCAGAGCGCCCCACGCGCCGCACCACCATGCTTGGGGCAGCGAAATGGCTAGACCCGGCGCTGGCCCCAGGCATGCACTTGCTGTGCTGGTGCCTGGAGCCACCCCTGGTTCCGCTTCTACTGAGGTGAAGGCCATCCAAACTATAAAGCCCTCTCGCCTTATAGAAGGTTGACCAATGTTCCACAAAACAAAAACCCTACACCACTTACCTAACCAGAAGTTCACACATCTCAAGGAAATCTAGATACTATAAGATAAGTAACTTCTCCTTCAGCTTAGAGCCCCAAATCTTGAACTGAGAATCACAACTCAGGTAAAACCAAGCAAATTTCTAGTCCTTATGGTTGCAAAGAAAAGCATGCATACCTGACCTGACTGTACCCTAGAAGCTTAAAACCCAAAAGGCAAATAAAATGAATAATACAATTTTAAAAAATAAATAAAAAGCTCATGATTTTTAAGTTGATCTCATGATTTTTACAGCTTGATTCATTATTTTTGAATGCTCAGGGTTGGCAAAACTGGTGATATGAGTGAAATGAGTGAAAGGGGTGGGTGATAAAAGAATATTGCCAGTCAAAGGTAGTGTTAGGTTTCCGATGGCAACTTCACAATCACAGTGATCTGCGTGGTAAAGATATGCTGAATCTGTGTAACATAAAATGAGCAAAGAATTATTTCTCTTTAATTCCTAAATTGTCAAAATTAGTTGCTCACTTACTAGTAAGTTGAATATTAATACTATGCAGTATTATGACAAAGACTGTAGTTACAGCCTATGATGGCTTTGTGAAAAATGTAAAGCTTACATTCCACAAGTGATTAATAAAACACCCTGGAGAGGAAAATTCTGCATGTTTGTTCATTTGTTTTAGCTTCCTTTGCTTTTAACAGCCATAGATTATAAATTGTTCTCCATGCAGAGCACAGGCGAGGCTGATAAATTTCATGGGTTTGTCATGGTGAAAATATTAATTTTCATGCTTTGTCATAGATTAACAGGAAAAACATAAACTATGCAGACAATGTATATAACTTAAACAGAATTTCAGAATGCATGCTTATGAATAAAGCAAAATAAAACAATAGTTTACATGGAAATGGAAAAGATCGCTGAGGTAGCATAGTTTCGCAATGCAATTTTAAGTCTTATAGAACTTCTTTGTGTTCTAATAGAATTTAGTATTATATTGGGTCCCCTCCCCACCTCCACCCTCGCCTGCACGCTAGGAAGAAGTAGCAGCTCTGTGAAGTCTGCTTTCCATCCCATCCTGTAATCTGTAGTATAAGGTACCTCATAAGCGAGAGTAAGGGAGGACCTTCGGTCCCCGTATCCTTTGCGTGGGCATGTAGGGGTAGTGGTGAACTAACCCATGGTTTCTTTCATACTCAGATATCACAAAGTCTTTTACAAAGTACTGAATAGACAGTGGTAGTGTAAACTGCACTAAGGGACTTCACTGTAATGTCTTTACTGAACATCAGAATCTCAAGCAGTGTAGCACCAATAGTACTGAAATGAAGGGCATTCATCCAGAGTGAGTTGAAGTCTTCAGGGAATTGAACTTGAAATCTTCTTTCCTGAGGTAAGAGTAAAGTATTAACTGAGAGATGCAGACAACGCAAATAGTAATGTTGTTTTTTACTCATGTACATAAAGGATCAGGATTTTTCAGACTCCAGGCTTTTTACATGGAACTCAAAGGTAAACTAACTGCAGCTCTGAGCAATAGAGAACATTAAATTATCTGCACCAGCGAACTCTTGAGAGGTCCTCCAGATGGCAAACATTGAATTCTTTATTTCTGAAAGGTATAGTGCAATATTTCCTGTCTAATCCATGAAGATTATTGTGTTCTACACTAAATATTTCTTTGTAAGAACCTCTCTTACATCTCATAATGCTCTCCCTCAATATATCATGGTGGCTTTTGCTATATCAGGTCTAATCACACTGAAGTTAATACAGGGCTCATATATTTATCTCCTCTTTTTTTTTACTGTATTTTGTAGTTGTTAAACTTAACGTTTTCATCACTTGCTCTCTGCATTACCTTTCTCAAAATACTATCATGCTCAGCCTCATCAGCTGTAGCAATAATCCTATCATCAATTATATCTTCTCCCAGAATATATCACCAATTATATTTTCTCCCAGAATATCACCACGTCTCATTATTCTTTTTCTAAAATATTTCACTGGCATATTTAATCTCAAATGATAATCTGAAAAGCCAATTATGTTCTTGTGGCATATTACATGTACATAACAGAGAGGAATGCTCATCCAATTTCACTTGCCAATATCTCTCTCTCTCATCTCATATTGTAATGAGCTGCTTTTCTTCTAATTGGTTTTGTATATCTTCTGGTGTCAGTACAGAATGGCTTTCTGGGGTCCAAAAACACTCAGTGTCCATTTTTTCTTTTATTATAGCTGAAGTCCTGACCCATTCTCTTGCAACATCTACTTTTTTTTGTGAAGGACCAGATTCTGCACCCTTACTCACATTGAACCTTACTCTATGATTAATCTCACTGACTTCACTGTTGATTTTAGTGGAACTACTCATTGAGCAAGGTATTATTCAGTATGTGTAAGAGTGAAAGAATTTGGACCTAATTTGACAAATGTTTTTAAGGATATTAAAAGATATTTTGCAACAATCACATACAACTGGTACAAAATTTCTTTCAATGCAAATATGTTGTTCACTCTGAAACTGTCCTCTTCCTGCAAACAGAGCAAGATAAAATGTGACATCATCTTTGGTACTTAAATTTGTAATTCCATGTCTCACTCACCTCTTTGATTCAGAGTGTTATAGATGTCATAATAGTTATGAAAAACGATAACTTACCTTTACTTTCTTTATTGTCACATTCTGCTTCATCAACCTTTTTGACTTAATGGAATAAATTCTTTGCAGATATAAACGGGTGAAGTACCATTAAAGCCAGTGGAGCTGTGCTTGTTTACACCAACAGAAAATGTATTTCAATGGGGTTTTCCACTTTGGTTTCTTCTAACTCTGTCTATGGCTACAGTACAGAGCTTACAGTGGCACAACTGCGCTGATGCAACTGTGCTGCTGTAGCATTGCTAGTGCAGATGCTCTAAGCCGACAGGAGTGAACTCTCCTGTTGGCTTAATTACTCCAGCCCCTGTGAGTGACAGTAGCTCTCTTACCAACATAGAGCTGTCTATACTGGCGCTTAAACTTACATCACTCGGGGGTGGTTTATTCACCCCTCTGAACAATGTAAATTAAGCCAACATAAGCTGGAGAGTAGACACAGCCTCTGAATCTCAGTGACCTTTTGAGTGGATGTAATAGTGTTATGCTTGCCTGACCTCTGTTGCTCAGTTTTAATGTGGTATGAATGTGATCTCAAAATTGTAGATTTAGACATAACCCTACCCATTCCTGCTGCTCCTTCCCATCTGCCTGGTTTAATTTTTGGCTTTAATTTTTGACTAAGGATGCAATGCAAACTTAAATCCAGTTCAATGGGCCAGTGGAAGATTTCACTGGCACAAGTTAATTCTCCAGTGAAACAGAGGCTCCACAGAGTGCAGTAAAGTGGTTACTTGCACGTCTTCCATTTTCAGGGAATTTTACTCCTATTTATGTTTGTTCTCCTTCCCTGGCCTCTATTTAATTTTTTATGCGAGATTCTCTGTCTTCAGGCCCTAGTGCACATTCTGGAGGCCTTCCAAAGCCATGGTATTCCTTACTCTTTTGAGTAGAGAAACAAGATTGATTGGGAGTAAATGTTACCTCCAAAGAAAACACACCAGGAAAATTTAACTAGTCTGAAATGTTCTCTACAAATGCAGATATCTTGATTCTCATTAATAAGCATACTAATATTTAAAAAAAAAACCCAAAGTAATTGGAGATATACCTATCTTCTAGAACTGGAAGAGACTTCAAAAGGTCATTAAGTCAAGTCGCCTGCCTTCACTAGCAGGACTAAATACTGATTTTTGCCCCAGATCCCTAAGTAACCCTCTCAAGCATTGAGCTCACAACTCTGGGTTTAGTAGGCCAAGGCACAAACCACTGAGCTATCCCTCCCTCAACCTGTACAAGTAACAATCAGAGAAAGGAACATTTTTCTGGATTTTATAAAGAAATTGGGACTTTCATGCCAATATGATTTGCTATCTTATTAGGAATTCTTATTGTTCCCACTATTCCTTGATACACTAACTGTTAGCAGTGGTAACAGGAAACAATTTATCAAACTTTGTAAACAGTTAATTTAGACCCCATCATTTTGTTTATATAGTTGAGATAATTTTTTCCAATGTGCACTACTTTGTACTTATCAACATTGAATTTCATCTGCCATTTTGTTGCCCATTCACACAGTTTTGTGAAAACCCTTTGTGACTCTTCTCAGTCTTCTTTGGACTTAACTATTTTGAGAAATTTTGTATCATCTGCAAATTTTGCCATTTACTGTTCACCCTATTTTAAAGATCATTTATGAATATGTTGAGATCCTCTATATCAGGGGTTCTCAAACTTCAGTGCACTGTGACCCCTTCTGACAAAAAAAAAATTATTAAATGACCCCAGTAGAGGGGACCAAGCCTCAACCCACCCAAGCCCCACTGCCCCGGGCAGGGGGACCTAAGTGAGAGCCAATCCCCACCATTTCAAGTGGAGGAACCAAGCCGAAGCCCAGAGGCTTCAACCTCAGACACTGGACCTGCAACTTCAGCCCTGCCTCCCATAGCTGAAGCCCTTGGGCTTCAACCTTGGGTGGTGGGGCTTGGGATTTGGCTTAACCCCGGGCCCCAGCAAGTCTAACACTAGCCCTGGTGACCTCATTAAAACAGAGTTGTGACCCACTTTGGTATCCCAACCCACAATTTGAGAACCACTGCTCTATCATAGAATCCTAGAACTGGAAGGGACCTTCAGAGGTCATCTAGTCCAGTCACCTGCACTCAAGGCAGGACTAAGTATTATCTAGACCATTCCTGACAGATGTTTGTCCAACCTGATCTTAAAAATCCCCAATGAGGGCAATTCTACCACCTCCCTAAGTAATTTATTCCACTGCTTAACCACTATAACAGTTAGGAAGTTTTTCCTAATGTCCAACCTAAACTGCCCATGTTGCAATTTAAGCCCATTGCTTCTTGTCCTACCCTCTCTCCATTGTGAAAACTGACCATTTGTTCCTACCCTATGTTTCCTACCTTTTAAGCATTTACTGGTCCTTTTGGTGAGAGACCTTGTCAAAGGCTTTCTGAAAGTCCAAGTACACTATATCTACTGGATCACTCTCGTCCACATGTTTGTTGACACTCTCAGAGAATTCTAATAGATTGTTGAAGCATGATTTCCCTTTACAAAATCTGTGTTGACTCTTTCCCAACATATCATGTTGATCTATGTGCCTTATAATTCTGTTATTTACTACAGTTTCAACCAATTTGCCTGGTACTGAAGTTAGGCTTACTGGCCTTTAACTTCCAGGATCGCCTCTGAAGGTTTTTGTTTGTTTGTTTGTTTTTTGTTTCTTTGTTTTTTTTTTTTAAATCAGCATTATATAGCTACCTTCCAGTCATCTGGTACAGAAGCTGATTTAAGTGATAGGTTACACACCACAGTTAGTAGTTCTGTAATTTCCCATTTGAGTTTCTTCAGAACTCTTGGGTCAATACTGTCTGGTCCTGGTGACTTATTACTGTTTAATGTATCAATTTGTTCCAAAACCTCCACTATTGACACCTCAGTCTTGGACAGTTTCTCAGATATCAGACCTAAAAATAATAGCTCAGGTATGGGAAACTCCCCCACAGCCTTTGCAGTGAAGACAGATGCAAAGAATTCATTTTGTTTCTCTACAATGGGTTTGTCTTCCTTGAGTGCTCCTTGAGAACATTGATTGTCTGGTGGCCACACTGACTGGCAATCTTCCTGCTTCTGACTGTGATGGGGTGTATGAGAGAACATAGCTCGGCCCAGAAGGCCCCACTCAGCTGCACCTGCTGGCTATGCTCACATTGGTAGTGGGGCTCAAAGGGAGCAGCTAAACTCAGTCTGGGCAGAGACCAGGGGAGCAGTTGTGTGCTGCCAGCTCCTTCAGAGAATCTTCTGGGTGGCTGACACCAGGCCCCACTGTCAACCGCCTTGAGCCCTTTACCCCATGGAGGCTGGAAACAACATACCGCTGCTGATAGAGGAAGACCCTACAGGGCACGATCAGAGAGAACTCCAGGGGGAATCCGGAAACATATTAGTAGCAACAATGGAGGAAATGAAACTATGGTAGGAAATGGCCCAGAAAGCAGGCATAAAAGCACCTCCCCCAGGCCATATGTTCGAGATAGTATTCACAGGGTCGTAGGTTGTTGCCTGGAGGAGCACGGTGGGCCCAGATGCCCCTACACCCAGTCGCTGTCTCTCGCATCTGGGTGGTGTTACTAGGTTCAGTCTTCAACCCTCCAACACTGATGTTCTTACAAAAATATTTGCTGTTTGTTTTTGTTTCTTTAGCTAGATGCTCTCCAGATTCTTTCTTGGTATGCATTATTATACTTCTGCACATGACTTGCCAGAGTTTATGCTCCTTTCTATTTTCCTCACTAGGATTTGACTTCCAACTTTTAAAATGTTTCTTTTTGTTTCTAACACCTCTTTTACTCTGCTGTTTAGCCATGCTGGCATTTATTATTATTATTATTATTATTATTATTTTGGTTCCTCTTACTGTTTTTATTTTAATTATTGCTATTAATTAATTATTTTATTTATTTGAGGTATACACACAGTCTGAGCCTCTATTGTGGAGCCCAATCAAAGATAGGAGGCTCCAGTGATGGTATTGGAGAGAAGGCACCCAAAGCAACAAAAGGCTCTAATTAAAATGCTGGCATATGATGTCCTGTTCACTCATGATTTCCTTCATCCTGGCATTTTTCAAAAGAACAGGATAAGACAATCCCTTTATCCAAATAAGGGTGTCTGTCTTGTCCTTGGCCTACAGTTTTCTTTGAGTTCTTCCTCGGCAGTATAAAGAGGTCTTGGATCCTTTGTGTCAGCCTCCAAGTCTACTTGACAGCATTACTCTGCTTGGTGCTGAAGAGGTTGATTTAGAAGCTTTATCTGAGTCCTTTGGTCTGCTGAAACTCCACTCGCAATCTGCCTAACTTTAGGGTTCCCTCTCCTCAGCCACATCTCCTCCAGGAAAAATCTCTTTTCTGATTCATTCAGAAAGGCTCCGATGGTCTTTCCCAGTCTCCCTTGGCTACTTTCTACAGAGGTAGGCTCCCATCGCCATGGCAATGGGAGCCAAAAGTTACAGCTCCAGTACAATAACATTGGAGATAGTTTTACTTTTGCTGTGGGGTCATATTGCTAGTTGGAGTTTTATTAATATGAGGCTTCTGGCATTGCAGAAAAGATTGGCAGGACTCACAAACAAAGCTATGCACAGGAAACATCCAGAAAGCATGCATAATTTAAAAAGTGTAAGCCTATATGATTCTAGCATGTTTCAACAAAGTAAGAACACTTATAGTATTGCTGGTAAATCATAATTTCTGTAAAAATTCTCTCAGTTACATTATATCAGCTCAGATTGTTGCAGAGGAGATTTTTGCCCTCACCTAAACTGCTTTGTACAATAGATCTTATTTAGCTATTTCGCTAATGTCTAATGTATAAAATCAGGTAATCACAACAATATCTCAGCAACAGTGTGGCCTTAAGTACAATCAAACTTGGTAATTGGGCAGTCCTCCAGGATACGTAGCATTGTATGTATAAAGCTGCAATTAAAGTGTCTGTTCCATTTCTTTGTGCTTTTGATGAAGATGAAAATTCAGTAGATCATAGCTGGGGATTTTAAATTCTCTGGAAATGCCTCCTCTACATGTGTCATTAGACAATAACAACACAGTGCTACAGTCTGAGGAGTGTGTTAACAAGGATGAATTGTGATGCTTAAAAGACCTTCAATATTCACTTGCAAAAGGCTCATTAGGGGTGCAAGGGCCTTGTTGGGGCAGAGCTTGCAGTTGCCACTATGAAATATGAGCAGATTTAGAGGAGAATTTAGAAGATAGCCATTTCTGTACCCTAGAGTAGAGGACTACTGCTCTGGTAGTCGCGGAAAACATGACATGAATGTAGCTGCATTTCCCCCTCTCTTTTTCTAATAACTGTTTGGAGTAGATAGCGACTGTACTTTCTTTGATAAAGTAATTCTTACATTAATAATAACTCATATGATGCTTAGTTTATTATTTATTTATGAGCCATAAGATAGTTGATTTTCTCAAGCTGTCAGTCATTTAGATAATATCTGTTGGCTTTCACATTCTATTTCAGATTGTTAGGCGATTCTGTAGTTCTTTTGAAATCACTGATACACTGATGTAAGTTATGCTTTTACTTCAAATTACAATAAACTTAATTGGTGTTTAGCTTTGCTCCTAAATAATATTTTGTATATATCCAAGACATTTTCCTTCCTGTCTCTGAAGTTTACACTAGGGATCAAACCTTGTAGTGGTATAAGATACACCTTAAGGAGTTGTGGTAGGTCCAGTTTAGGCACTTGACTAGTGTAACTGGATGAAACATGCAGCTTCAGATGCCCAAGCATTCTGTGTTGATGTAAAAAGAGCATAAATAGCCTTTGTTTATAGTGGAATGTAGGACCATAAGTTAAAAACCCACACTGTATTTAGGTCAAAAGGAAGATAAGACACAAAGCAGGATGTAAGCTGAACCCAGTGATCATCAGACACGCCATGCAGTAAACTCAGCCAGGATGCTAGGAGGAAAAATATGAAGGACCAGTGCAGTCCAAAAAGCCCAGTTAGCACATACACAACCATGCCCACTGCCTAAGGCATCTGTCATGGGCCATGCCCACATGAGACTGGAGGGTGTGCCAACTAAGGAGATAGTCAACTCCAGTGAGGAGCTGGTGGAGTACTGTGCATTACTAAGCATCCGCCAACCCAGCCAGTCTCCCGGGATGACAGAAAAACAGAAGGATAGTGGCATAAACAATCTATAGAGCAATGGACAACAATATCTAAACACAAGAGATGTCATTAACAGCATGGACAACCAAGTCATAAAATAACCAAGGCATGCCATGAAATGTAACAGATTATCTGGCTGCTGCCTATTTCTGTGGCTTGTATCCATATAGTCTGAACACAGCTGAGGCAGAGTTTATGCAATTTACATTTGCTTCATTGCAGGTTTTCACTTCCCTCTGCTACTTTCCATGCTGCATTTTAACTTGCACTCCTTGCCTGAAAGCCTGTGGTTCCCACTGACTTCAGTGCTTTAAAAGACAGATGTGTCTGAGAAATTAAAATATGTGCCATTTGTAACACAGCAAAAAAAAGCTATTACTTTCAAATGTGTTCCACTAATTAAATAGTTAATCTCTTTTGGTTTCTTATTCTAATTTTCTATTTGGGCACATTTAATGATTTTATATATGTTTGGCCGAACTCTGCTTAAATAACAAAGTATGACAAATTGCTCCCAAATATCAAAGCAGGCTAAACTTCTTGGCTCTCTGAGCTAAGAGGTGAAAACATTATCTATCTATCTATCCATCCATCTATCTATCTATCTATCTATCTATCTGTCAAAAGAACAGCTCATCTAACTGTCTTTACCACACAATAACTGAAATACCGCACTTTTTCCTTTTACATAGACTGCAGTAACTGCATGATAGTGATTGGTTAAAGTTGATGTTTTAATGCCGATCATTGGCTTTTACTTGTACCTTCACTCTGATCAGTATTAGCCAAGGGCCTTGTTCAACTTCTATTTAAGTCAATGAGAGTCCTTCCATTGACTTTAGTAAGCATTCAGTCAGGCCCCATATGATTAAGGCCCCAGTATGACAATGCACTTAAAAACATGCCTAACTTTAAATAGATGAATAGTCCCTCTGAAATCAGTTAACCTGAAGCTGAAATGAATGGGACTACACATGAGTTTAAAATTGCTTACCTGCTTTGATGGTTTAGAGCCTAAATCAGCCACATTCAGACACTTTCAGATTAGTCTTAAGAGTTGCAACTTCTTACAGTAGTATGTTTCCAATATTTTATTTGCTATTATTTCCTTTTCTACATTCCTTTGAAAACAGATTTTTTTAAAGATCTATTCATTGCTCTTTTAAAGGTGAGTGGAGAAGATTTAAATTATATTTTAAAAAATTGAAGTAAAATGATAGTGTAAGAAGTCTGTGCTGGATATTAACAGAAGCCTGGTCTGAACATAAATCTTGTTAGCTGCTCTTAGCTCAGACCAGCAAATAGTATTTAACCACAGTAGCAGAACTTGAAAGTGAAAACCAATATCTAATTAATGGAGATAATTCTACTGTAAAACAGAAACATGAGAGGTATAAATAAAGGAAAATGAAACTGCAGGGATGGTTGGAAGCTTATGAAAGTAAAATGAGGAAAACTCACATCAAAACTTAATATTTGGAAAAAACAAAACAGAGCCCCAAATGAAAAACCTGCTTACTTCTAGGAAAAAATGAAGGGGAAACAAAAACTAATCTATCAAAGACAGCATTAGTAGGAAAGTTGATGGTTTGCATAAACAAAATAATGGAGAAGTCTAATTAAATCTACTTAGTGTTGATCTGAATAGGAAAACAGCTCCAGTTGTTTTTTTTAAACTAAGGAAATTACAAAAAATAATGACCCTTAAAACTGACAAAGATTTTTTTTTAAATGTCAAAAAGCAGATTTACTTATAAAAAGAGCAGTTCAGTTTTTCAGTCTGCTGAGTTTAAAAGCACAGGAGAACAAATAAAGCCATTTCTGAAAAAAAATTAAGAAGAAAAATAAAGTAAATATTTGGTGTATTCTGAGGAGATGCTCTTCTCCTCATATTTCAGGTTGGAAGTAGTCTTCAATTATAATCCTAGTTTTTACACACCTCCTAATTTTGCCAAAACTGAAATATTCTGGCTGAAATTTCACTTGTGTAGCTTTGGAGGACACTTGCCTCCTTTATAAAATTTGAGATCTGCAGATGAAAGTGGCATATGAGAGTTATGTATGACTGCTTAATTGATTGATATAGAGATTCATAAACAAAAGTGGATGCCCATGTCACTTTCTAATTAGGTGCAGTTAAATCTGTGGCAAAAAAAAACTTGTGTTGACACAGGAGGTGAATAAGACACAGATATCAAATGATGGTTAAAATGGAGGCCACAAATTTTATTATCTCATAACAAGCTAAACAGAAAGGGGCTAATCACCTCCTTTAAATCTACCCATCAAACAGTTCAGTTTCCATGGTGGACAAAATGGTGTCAAATGATAAACCGAGCATAAAATCTTCATTAGCTGCTCTCTGCTCAGACAAGCATGGTAAACTTGGGGGGGAGGGGAAGGAGAAATGGTGGTCCTTGTCTCAGCACCTGGGATCTGACCCCCAGCTGCCAAGCTCCCCCAAACTCTTTCCTTAAAATAGGGGAATTCCATCCTGATACCAACCCATGGACATTTTAGACTTTGAGGTCTTTGGACTACACTGGCCCTTAACATTCTCCCCACTCCAACACATTTACACAGGCTATGCACAGGAATCAGGATTTGGACAAATGACCCAACTCCAGATAAGCATGCAAGATAAATCTGTAGAAAACAAGTGTGTTTAGGTATACTAAAAAACTTCTGTGTAAGTGTAACCCCCCACCCCACTTGAGTTTGCCAACTTCTGGAGCTCTGGACTGGGGCTACAAGGAGCTCTAGTAAAAGCTAGATTATTGCCAAGCCCCTTTGACCCGATTTTTACTAGCCTTCTTAAAATCAGAAGTCGGGGACAGAAGGAACTATACAGCCCTGCTGGAGACAATAGGGAGGTTTCTGCATGATCTGGAAAAACAGTTCAGTGGACCAATGGCAAAGCAAGACTCCACAGCCCACAGCCTGACTTTTACAGAGAGAGAGAGTTTAGTTTCAGTTTTGTTTTGGAAGCTGGGAGAGAAACAGTGCCACTAAGGGAGTCCCTGCTTAACACCCATTCCTTCCCAAAGGAATTCTGCTCTGAGATTCTAGCTATACAGATCAGACAGCTCCAGCATCCAGCTGAGAGAAAGCTCTGACTCAGCTCCAACTACCAAGAGCCCACTCAGAACTCAGGAAGATTCCAGACCAGAAGAACCATTGAGCCTGCTTGGAGTTAGGAGAGGACCTAGCACCCATGGGTCAAATGAAAAGAGAGGTTGAAGCTTTTGTTGAAGCTAGCCAACACCACAACACTCCCTCTCTGGATGCTCACAGTTCAACCTCTATGTGCCTCAGGATGGTGTCAGGGAGACAGGTCGTATTAAAGAAGTTTGTAAGTGTTAGGAAGTACAGAATTGGCTTATTAAGCAATGGTTATTAATTATTGTCTAACCTTAATCCTTTCCTTCTCCAGATCCTATTTTCCTGTTCCCAGTACAGTTACCTCCTCTGTTATGCTGTTATTTGGGGTTTGACGTTCCTTTGTTGGTGTTTGTTTTATTTATTTTATAGCCCCCTGTGTATAGGACTTTACATGGCCTGTTCCCTAGTTATATTGTTGCTTTTTCTCAAGGGGCAGCTGTCATAAACAGATAGCTAAGGGTTAATGTTTCTTTTACCTGTAAAGGGTTAACAAAGGGAACCAAACACCTGACCAGAGGACTAATCAGGAAACCACATTTTTCAAAGCTCAGGAAGGAGAAGTGTTTGGGTGTGGTCTTTTGTTTCTGTCTGTGCTCTCTCGGCTATGAGAGTGATTCTATCTCCAGGGTTTCTATCTTCAGTTTCCAATGTGTAAGTACAAAAGGTGAAGACAATAGGTTTTATATGTTTTTGTTATTTACTATGTGTGTAGTTTGCTGGCAATGTTTTAAATTGTAATTTGTGATAAAGGCGTTTATTCATTTTCTTTTAAGCAATGACCCTGTATATTCAACTTGATACAGAGATCAATTTTATGTCCTTTTCTTGCTTTTTATTATATAAGCTTCTTTTTTACAACTGTTGGATTTTTTCCGTATGACTCACCAGGGAATTGGTTGGGGAGGAGGGAAGAAAGAGAAAACCAGGGGGAAGGGAAAGTCATCTTGTTGTCTAGAAGTTGGCCAAAGGCTTACGTTTGGGCAGAGATCTGGACTGAGGGGAAAGAAATTGATCGTTCTGGTGTTTGCATTTCAAGGACTTGAATATGGGTGATGTACACAGTGGCAACGGGAAGGGGAACGGTGGGGAGGAAATAGAAGAGGAGGACAAGGGAAAGGGGTTATTTCCCTTTATGTTGTAGACTCGGGCATCTGAGTCTATGGGCGCCCGGGAAGAGTTTTGGGGAGCAAGATGCGCCGAGACACTGGGATTCTGGCTGGCTGGCAACGCTATCAAGATTAAGCGCTGGTATTAAGCTTGAGGGTTCAATGCACGGCACGCAACATTTTGGACCTAAGAGTTCAGAAGTGGGAGTAGTATGCTAAAGGCATGGTTGGCGAAGCGGGAGGAGAAGATAAAGAAGTCAGAGCACAGTAAGGAATAGTTATTTTTTCTTTGTCTCGTGCTAGGGTTTTAAGCAGAGAGAAAGGGTTTGGTTTTAAAAAGGAGCCAGAGAGAAACAAATTTCTGTTTCTCTATCCTGCATCATGTTTGGCTTTGCATTTAGTCAAGGAAACATTAAGGTTTTTGCTCAGTTTGGCTTGCATTTTTGAGCAGGAAGGGAACATTAACATTTGAAAGGATCCATTTTGTTTAAACAATGAGAATTCAAGCTTGTGAGTAAGTACGACCATCAGCAAAACAACATGCAAAATAAAGTGATTATTTTTGTTTATTTGCAGTGTCACAAGGAATTAGCTAGAAAAAGAGAAGGAAGAAAAAAAAGGCACATGTGCTAAGGAGCAACCCAGGACAACAGAGAGCCGCAGTTCAGAAACATAAACAGCAGAGGCACCCAGACACAAGAAAGTAGGAACCATGAGTTCCCAAGGAAGCCTGAAACAGGAACGAGCACCGGCAACAAGCGCACTGACCAAGAATGACTAGGAGAAGGATATGACACTATTAAGGCAGAACTAGCAAAGAAGAGGTAGCCCACCAAAAAAAACTAACAAGAAAGAAGAGGCAGCCCACAGAAGAAAACTACAAGAAAAAGAGTGGGCCTACAAGAAGGAACAAGAAGAAATAGAGGCAGCACCCGGGAACCGACAAAGATCAGCCCTCCAACGAGAGAGGGAGAACACACAAGAAGATGGAAAACAAGGGAGGCCTACAAACATGCCTGGCATTAGAACAGGCTAAGCAACAGAACACCGCCATCCTAACAACCTTCCCAACTACTTTCTTTCCACACACAAGAAATCCTCCACGTCGGCAGGGATGACACGAGGCCTTCTTAGACAAATTTAAAAAGGGGCCCGCCCCTGGGTACAGCCTGACCCTGAAGACCAGTACATGTATGAGCTGAGATCACAGCTCAGTGGAAAAGACTTAGCAGCAGGTGGCGGCTGAAATGCAAAGAACAGAATAAACGATTATAAACTGTTTTCAAACCCAGGCAGCTCTCAGAATGGGATAACCGGCCGGATCATGTCCGGTGCGGCGTTTTCAGAACCCCAAAGTGGAACACCAGATGTGTTCATTTCCCAGCACCTTAACTACGTTGGAAAGAATTTGAGAGTCCTGTCTGCCCTGCAGTACAAATGGGGCAGTTTCTTGGATGGTGTTCCAGAGGAATAACACGTAATCCAAGATGGAAAACCCAAAAATCTCACTGAGGCATGGAAAAGGGAGAGATTGGAGCCAAAATGGGATGGAAGTGGCAGAAAGCAAGAAACCCTAACCCTGTAGGGAAATGAGGTACCCAGGGCAGCACCGACAATAAGCCCTACAACCGAGGGACAACCAAAACCCCTCCACAACCCAAGGAAAGCCACAGACACCCTATCTTCTACCTCACCAGTCTCCAGTAACTCACCTCGACCCAGTGACGCCCATCAGCTGGAAGAATGCTTTAAGTGTTAATGAAACTGGGCACATATAAAGGCAACTGCCCAAGAACCCGCAACCGGGTGCAGTCATTACAGCGCACCAATCACACCAAAGATCCCCAGGCCCAGATACCTCAAATCCCCTTGGAGCCGAAGGGAATTTGAGAGTGGGGCGGAAAGAAGGTGTAGCCGGTGGAGGAGAACAGGGCGCAACAAGTGCTCGGCTATCCACCAAATCCTTCGTGGATCCCAACTCATCAAACCAAAGGCCAAAGTGAACCATTTACACCCTTCATGTCACTAGCTGTCGACTTGCCTACAGTGAACGCATTGTCCCGTACAAAGGCTGGTCAGGAATGTGGACTTTGCAGTCTTAATGACAATAATTCGTCGCCCATGCTCAGCTGGGGAGAGATTGGGCCAACCAGGTGAAGCGGCCAAGAGAGTGGGAATGGTTCCGCAGCCAAACCAGGCAAGCTTCCAGACGCCATTCCTGTTCCTGAGCCCCATCCCAGGGAGACCCGTTCTGGTGTTAGCCCGAGACGCCAGACAGAGGTAAAGTGGCCCGGAATTCCCTGCCACTGACTGACAGCCCAGGCACCTCCAGTCCCAGCCCCGGACTGGAACAGCAACCGGACACAGCACCAGCCCCAGGGGCACCACAATCGCAACCACACCTTCCACTTCAACGCCAGAGGGCGCCGGAGCCGGAACTGCAGAAGCAGCAAGAGAACCATACCAGAGGCTCAACCAGAGCTGATAATACCACCTGGTGGCACCAGTGAGAGCGTTCACCAGCGAACGGAAACACCATCACCTTACCATCGTTCGCAAGAGGGACGGCACAGCCAAGTCACAGTCTGAGGGAGCTGGTGTTCCGGCAGCCTCAAGGGAACAGTTCCAGACTGAGCAGGAAGGCAGATGACAGCCTCAGAAGCTTGGGTGGCCGCACGGAGCGCGACCACCGGCCTCTCACTCTTTAACCGTCCGATTTGTTTATGAGACCA
>NC_133771.1:51826516-51878830 GCF_003597395.2 Chelonoidis abingdonii
TGGTCTCATAAACAAATCGGACGGTTAAAGAGTGAGAGGCCGGTGGTCGCGCTCCGTGCGGCCACCCAAGCTTCTGAGGCTGTCATCTGCCTTCCTGCTCAGTCTGGAACTGTTCCCTTGAGGCTGCCGGAACACCAGCTCCCTCAGACTGTGACTTGGCTGTGCCGTCCCTCTTGCGAACGATGGTAAGGTGATGGTGTTTCCGTTCGCTGGTGAACGCTCTCACTGGTGCCACCAGGTGGTATTATCAGCTCTGGTTGAGCCTCTGGTATGGTTCTCTTGCTGCTTCTGCAGTTCCGGCTCCGGCGCCCTCTGGCGTTGAAGTGGAAGGTGTGGTTGCGATTGTGGTGCCCCTGGGGCTGGTGCTGTGTCCGGTTGCTGTTCCAGTCCGGGGCTGGGACTGGAGGTGCCTGGGCTGTCAGTCAGTGGCAGGGAATTCCGGGCCACTTTACCTCTGTCTGGCGTCTCGGGCTAACACCAGAACGGGTCTCCCTGGGATGGGGCTCAGGAACAGGAATGGCGTCTGGAAGCTTGCCTGGTTTGGCTGCGGAACCATTCCCACTCTCTTGGCCGCTTCACCTGGTTGGCCCAATCTCTCCCCAGCTGAGCATGGGCGACGAATTATTGTCATTAAGACTGCAAAGTCCACATTCCTGACCAGCCTTTGTACGGGACAATGCGTTCACTGTAGGCAAGTCGACAGCTAGTGACATGAAGGGTGTAAATGGTTCACTTTGGCCTTTGGTTTGATGAGTTGGGATCCACGAAGGATTTGGTGGATAGCCGAGCACTTGTTGCGCCCTGTTCTCCTCCACCGGCTACACCTTCTTTCCGCCCCACTCTCAAATTCCCTTCGGCTCCAAGGGGATTTGAGGTATCTGGGCCTGGGGATCTTTGGTGTGATTGGTGCGCTGTAATGACTGCACCCGGTTGCGGGTTCTTGGGCAGTTGCCTTTATATGTGCCCAGTTTCATTAACACTTAAAGCATTCTTCCAGCTGATGGGCGTCACTGGGTCGAGGTGAGTTACTGGAGACTGGTGAGGTAGAAGATAGGGTGTCTGTGGCTTTCCTTGGGTTGTGGAGGGGTTTTGGTTGTCCCTCGGTTGTAGGGCTTATTGTCGGTGCTGCCCTGGGTACCTCATTTCCCTACAGGGTTAGGGTTTCTTGCTTTCTGCCACTTCCATCCCATTTTGGCTCCAATCTCTCCCTTTTCCATGCCTCAGTGAGATTTTTGGGTTTTCCATCTTGGATTACGTGTTATTCCTCTGGAACACCATCCAAGAAACTGCCCCATTTGTACTGCAGGGCAGACAGGACTCTCAAATTCTTTCCAACGTAGTTAAGGTGCTGGGAAATGAACACATCTGGTGTTCCACTTTGGGGTTCTGAAAACGCCGCACCGGACATGATCCGGCCGGTTATCCCATTCTGAGAGCTGCCTGGGTTTGAAAACAGTTTATAATCGTTTATTCTGTTCTTTGCATTTCAGCCGCCACCTGCTGCTAAGTCTTTTCCACTGAGCTGTGATCTCAGCTCATACATGTACTGGTCTTCAGGGTCAGGCTGTACCCAGGGGCGGGCCCCTTTTTAAATTTGTCTAAGAAGGCCTCGTGTCATCCCTGCCGACGTGGAGGATTTCTTGTGTGTGGAAAGAAAGTAGTTGGGAAGGTTGTTAGGATGGCGGTGTTCTGTTGCTTAGCCTGTTCTAATGCCAGGCATGTTTGTAGGCCTCCCTTGTTTTCCATCTTCTTGTGTGTTCTCCCTCTCTCGTTGGAGGGCTGATCTTTGTCGGTTCCCGGGTGCTGCCTCTATTTCTTCTTGTTCCTTCTTGTAGGCCCACTCTTTTTCTTGTAGTTTTCTTCTGTGGGCTGCCTCTTCTTTCTTGTTAGTTTTTTTTGGTGGGCTACCTCTTCTTTGCTAGTTCTGCCTTAATAGTGTCATATCCTTCTCCTAGTCATTCTTGGTCAGTGCGCTTGTTGCCGGTGCTCGTTCCTGTTTCAGGCTTCCTTGGGAACTCATGGTTCCTACTTTCTTGTGTCGTGGGTGCCTCTGTGTTTATGTTCTCACTGCTGGCTCTCTCGTTGTCTCTGGGCTTCGCCAGCACAGTGCCATTTTTCTTCCTTCTCTTTTCTTAAGCTAATCTTTGACACTGTCAAATTAAACAAAAAAAATCACTTTATTTGCATGTTGCCCGTTGCTGATGGTCGTACTTACTCACACAGCTTGAATTCTTTGTTTAAACATAAAATCCTTTTCAAATGTTCAATGGTTCCCTCCTGCTCAAAATGCAAGCCAAAACTGCAGCTAAAAACCTTAATGTTTCTGCTTGCTAAATGCAAGCCAAACTGACTGCAGGATAGAGAAACATGAAATTTGTTTCTCTCTGCTCCTTTTAAAACCAAACCCTTCTCTCTGCTTAAAACCTAGCACGAACAAAGCAAAATAATATTCTTACTGCGCTCTGGACTTCTTTATCTTTATCCTCCGCTTGCCAACATAGCTCATTTAAGCATAAGCTCCCACATTCGAACCTTAGGTCCAAAATGTGCGGTGCCTGCCATTGAACTCCTCCAAGCTTAATACCACCGCTTAATCTGATAGCGTTGCCACAGCCAGAATCCCAGTGTCTCGCGCACTGTGCTCCCTCAACCTTCCCGGGAGGACCCATAGACTCAGATCGCCCTGAGTCTACAACTAAAGAAATAACCCCCTTCTCCCCTTGTCCTCCTCTTCTTTTCCTCCCCACCGCTTCCCCTCCCGTGGTGGCCCTGTGTACGATCACCCATATTCAAGTCCTTGAAATGCCAAACACAGAACGATCAAGTTTCTTTCCCCGTCAGTCAGATCTCTGCAAACTGCTAAGCTTTGCCAACTTCTAACACAAGATGATTTTCCCTTCCCCCCCCTGGTTTTTCTTTCTTTCCCCTCCTCCCCAACCAATCCCTGGTGAGTCGTACTGGAAAAAATCCAACATTGTAAAAAAGAAGCTTTATAATAAAAAGCAAGAAAAGGACATAAAATTGATCTCTGTATCAAGTTGAATATACAGGGTCATTGCTTAAAAGAAAATGAATAAACGCCTTTATCACAAATTACAATTTAAAACATTGCCAGCAAACTACACACATAGTAAATAACAAAAACATATAAAACCTATTGTCTTCACCTTTTGTACTTACACATTGGAAACTGAAGATAGAAACCCTGGAGATAGAATCACTCTCATAGCCGAGAGAGCACAGACAGAAACAAAAGACCACACCCAAACACTTCTCCTTGTCTTGTGAGGTGTGCCAAAGAGTGGGAAAGCCCCAAGATCTGGTCAAGGCCCCTCTCCAGCCACTCCCCATAATTGAGGTCCCATTTCAGCGAGTAGCTGTGGATATTCTGGGTCGTTTCCCAAGAAAGATGCCCAGAGGAAAGCAGTACGTACTGACTTTTGTGGACTTCAGCACCCTGTCTATATGGCACAGTGAGAAGCCACCTTAAGTGGAGGCACCAAGAATGAAAACCGAGGACCCAACCCATGCAAAGAAAGTGGAGAAGCTGCTCAAAACATTGGTGATAGCAAGCCTCAGAGCGAGAAAAGGGGGGAATCATAAGCCATGACTTAAGGGAGGGGCTACGTAAGAAATGTGTGATTAATCTCAGAGAATGTGCAACTAAAAATTCAGGTTTATACCTCACAAGACAGGAGTCTTTCAAAGAGATACAAATTTGTTTTACATAAGCAGACAGTAGACCTCTTAATGCATCAGCACAGTTTGTGACTATATATATCTCCATATGTCTTTTCTAAAATCAACCTCAAAGCGAATGCTAGACATCTTACATGGAAAACTTAAACTAGAGTAATTCACTTTTTTTCTGAAATGTCAGTGAATGAACTTTTAGAAAAAGATACTTCAGTTTATGGAAGACCTCCCTTTCGATAGCAGTTAAGTACCATTACTCCTGCAAATTGGCTCTAAAATTGTTATAATCACCTTTTAAACAATCAAACATCATATAAGATTTGGATAAAACGGTGCCATGAAAATATATTATAACACAATAGATATTTCATTGTCCTCCCACACTGGAATCATGGTTTGAACTGACCTTGAGAATACTGTATGAAAAATGGAATTGTAAAGTCAAGGATAATGAAAAGGAATCTTATGCCATGTAGTCTATTCTATTATTGTTTCTTTTCCTGTTTCTGCAAGTTTCAGTGGCTAATGAGACCACTGAGTGAAAATTTGAGTTCTAAACTAACAAAGACTACATAGCCAAAATATCTATAGGTATCCCTCATCTGCCTAGGCCAGAGCCACAAAGGTATTTAGACTTCTAACTTCCATTGATTTGAGGATCAGAGCTCTAGCTACTGTGATCCATGCATATGTCACCTCCAGACTGAAGTACTGTAATTCACTGTATGTGAAACTGAATGAGAAAATGTGAAACCTACAGCATTTCTACAAATGCATAGGCTCCAGTTGGTTCAAAATGCAGCTGCCAACACTGTATGGTTTGATTGCTGTGAACACATCAGGCCTGTGCTCCAGTCTTTCCACTGGCTCCTAGTCAGCTTTCAGTTTAAAGCCTTAGTGCTAATCTTCAAAGCAATTATAGACCAAGCCCAGTTACTTTGAAGATTTAATTTCAATTGATTTAATTTCAATTGCTGACATAATTGTGTACTTCTGAGAAAAGGCAGATTACAAAGCTGTGGAAGAAGGGCATGAGAACTGAGGACCAAATATTCTTGGTCAAGGGGATCCAGTGACAAAAGGGACTTACGGTAATTAGATGACTCCAGAATCAGGCCGTGAGTAGTAAACACTGTAAAATCTTCTTGTGAGAAAAAGCCTTTCCATAACAAAAATGATACAACATTATCCCCTCTTCAAAAAAACTCAACCAAACAAAAATGACAAAAACCCAACCATACAAATAAATGAACCAAACCAACAAAACAAAAAAAGGAACAAAAGAAACAAAGAAAAAACAGCCCTATCATAAACAAAGCTACTATATCCCAAAAAGGCAGAAGAGCCAGATTCCATGAAATTCACTAGGCATTTTGCTATTAATAAACAATATTACATGCGTGGTGCTCAGACACTGTGGTGATTGGTGGTTGTATAAAATCATAAAGAGGAAGATAGATGATAGATTTCTCTGAAGCATCTAGGTGTGGACAGACCAAGGATCTGACCTGCAATTCCTATGGATTTGATCTCTACATTCCTATGAATTTTTTCTCTTCCAATGTTCTTTCTCTATGTTTTATTTCTATACAGAAAATTGCTTGCTAAAAATAATGGAAAATTGCTAGATATAGTAACAATAGTGTGCAATAGATTTATGATTACAAGTGCAAACGTGTATAGATGTATCACTTGATTGGTGTGATTCTTGGTGTACAGCAGTGGTTCTCAACCAGAGGTACGTGTACCCTGGGGGTACACAGAGGTTTTCCAGGGAGTACATCAATTCATCTAGATATTTGCCTAGTTTTACATCAGGCTATATAAAAAGCACTAGCAAAGTCAGTACAAACTAAAATTTCATACAACTTGTTTATGCTGCTCTATATACTATACTCTGAAATGTAAGTACAATATTTATTTTCCAATTAATTTATTTTATAATTGTATGGTAAAATGAGAAAGTAAGCAATGTTTCAGCAATAGTCTGCTGTGAATGTGTATTTTTATGTCTGATTTTGTAAGCGACTAGTTTTTAAGTGAGGTGAAACTTGGGGAAAGCAAGACAAATCAGACTCCTGAAAGGGGTACAGTAATCTGAAAAAGTTGAGAACCAGTGGTGTATAGAACCACGTATCACAAAGGTAGGCTCACCTGAATGGTGAGACAGATCAGAGTACTCAAGGGAACGCTCTGTGACCCATGGTGAGGCTGTTATGGCAGCTGAGGAGTTTACACTTGATAATTGGTTGGTGAACTCCCAGCCAATTTGGGGTTTGTGCCCTTGTTCTTAACAGTCTGCCCTGAGGCTGGAACTCACACTCTTGAGTTAGTGTAGGTAGCTTGACAAGCCCTATTGAAGCTTTCATTTTATTATATCTCATTAAAATAAAGTACACTTCTACCCCGCTATAACGCGACACGATATAATAGCAGGGTAGCAGGGGGGCTTCGGCTGCACTTTAAAGGATCCATGGCTCCGGCTGCTGTGGGGAGCCCAGGGCCCTTTAAATCACGCTGGAGCCCTGCTGCCGCTACCCTGGGGCTATGGCAGCGGGGCTCTAACAGCACTTTAAAGGGTCTGGGGCTCCGGCTGCTGTGGCCAGAGCTCTTTAAATCACTGCCAGAGCCCTGCCGCTGCTATCCTGGGGCTGCGGCAGTGGAGCTTGCTGGCGATTTAAAGGGCCTGGGGCTCTGGCTGCTGCAGGGAGCCTTGAGCCCTTTAAATCACCGCTGGAGCCCTGTTGTTGCTACCCCAGAGCTGCGGCAGCGGTGCTCAGCTGACGATTTAAAGTGCCCTGGCTCTCCACAGCAGCCGGAACTTGGAGCTCATTAAATCATCACCAGAGCCGTGCCGCTGCTACCCGATATAACGGCATTTCATCTATAACCTATTTTTGGCTCCTCACGACTGCATTATATCCAGGTAGAGGTGTAGTATATAGTGTTCTATTGTGTGCCTCAATGATGTTGGTTGATAATAAACAAGCTACTATCTTTCAGAAGAAGACGTGTAAATTTCACATAAATAATAATGTAATAGTGTCTCTAACTTCTGATTTAGGATGCTCAAAATGTTTCCCAGAGTTTTTTTTTTAAATGACTGTGTACTTTTAAAATACAGATTTATTTTCCTTTTTGTCCACTGGGTAAAGCTCTGAGATGGATATTATTTGTGCAGTTTGGATTTGCAAATAGTTTTTTTTTGTATTGCCACCTTCTGTGCAATATACCACCACCAGCAACTCAAAAGTCAAAGTGAAGCACAGCTACTATATTTTCAAATGTTTATTTTCCTATGTCATTTAAACAACCATCAAGCAATGATTCATAAGGATTAAAATACTAAAGTGATGGCTTAATTCCTTAGAGTGAGTTTCACTCAGATGATATAATAAAAGTATTGACATCAAAGTGAATTCCAAACAAACCTCAAGTGAAAATCAAATAATTTAAAAATTGAAAGACATCTTAAAACCATGAAAGCTCAAGATAAAAGCACTACAAGTGCACAAACTTACCCAGATTTATAGTAAAGTTCTAAGAATCTCTGTTTCAGGGATAATGTCACACAAACACATCCACTCCTCAGTGATGCATGTCAGAAATGAGAGAGAACATACATATTTATAGCAACCAATCTTTCTGCAAATATCATGGCCCAATTCATCCCTGGAGTAAACTACCTTTTTAGTTAGATTGTAATATTTCTTAAGCCGCATCCCTTTTGTTATTCAATAGTTTGTTTATTCAAATCAGTTTTCTATATGTGCTTCAATCTTACATAGGAAAAGTTCACAAGGCGAGCAGGATAATGTGGAGATTTTCTCTCTTACAAGCCCCTCCTGTGGGTTTTTGCATGATGGGGAAGTTGGATAGCCCCAGACCTCTGGGAAATGCTGATCACCAGCAATTTCCATTCTACACAATGGGTGATGTAGATGATTAGCTACTCCTGGGATTCAAGATCTTAATTGCAAATAATACCAACACCAAGTCTTGTGGAAGAAGACCAATATTATTAGTATAACAGATGGTGAGACAGTATTACTTATAACTCTGTTACACTCGGTCATGGTCTGGGGTATAATTTAGACCAGCAATGGGTTGTGTCACTGCCTACCCTGTTACCTGGAAGCTTCACAATGCTGTGCTGCTGTTGCTCCCAACCTGGGAAACTCACAGCAAGCCATCAGCATTCAGGTTGCCCTCTGAGTGTCTGTGTGCTAAACAGCCCTGTGTCAGCAGCTCTGACTCCAGCAGCCTGTCTGCAGCCCCACAGTGGCTTCCACTAGCCATGGTTACTGCTTGCAGAGTGACCCCAACATACTCGCAGTCCCTCTTGGTAAGCAACTTAAGGGGCCCTCGCTTTGAGAAGGGCAGTGGCCCTGGTAAACAACTTAACAGCCAGGGAGGGGAGGCCACAGGAGAACAAAAACAAAATGGAGCATGGGGACAGCTGTAAGAAACAAAATGAATAGGGGGATAGCTGTAACAGACACTTCCCAGCCACGACTCATTTTGCTTCAGTTGCGATCGTCTACAAAAGTACATGGTTTCCATTGTCGTCTTAGATGCAAAATCTTTACCTAGGCAGGTTTCTCACCTATATTCAGTTCCAGAGACTTCAGCCCTCCACGTGTTCATTGAAGGACCCATCTTTCTCACCTGGTTTCTGTCTAGTGATGGATACCAAGGATGGCTTCAGTCTTTGTTTATATTTCCCAAAATTCAAATAACTTGTTCCAAGTGGCAGGATGACCTCATGCTGTTATTCCTTTCCTGTGAGCATGCCATCCCCCTGTATGATTTCTATGTAAATGGGACGTCCATTGTTTCTGATTCCCCCATGTTTAATTTACATAGGAAACAATAGATAGCTATGCCACTCCCTCCGGTTTGGGCAGCCTGCACAGTGTAATATCAATGAGTATACATAATTCCTTACAAACAGTCAATACATACATTTCACCAGCCTTGGTTATGCTGCCGAGTGACCCAGAAATGTATTTCCTGAACTGCCCAGCCCTCTCCTGGACACTGTCTGTTACAGCTATCCCCCTATTCCATTTTGTCTCTTACAGCTGTCCCCATACTCCATTTTGTTTTTGTTCTCCTGTGGCCTCCTCTCCCTGGCTGTTAAGTTGTTTAGCAGGGCCACTGCCCTTCTCAAAAGGGAGGGCCCCTTAAAGTTGTTTACCAAGAGCCATTGCCCTTTTCAAAGGGATGGCCAATTGTGCTAAGTGGGACCACTGCCCTGTTCAAAGGGTTAGTCCTGTTATCACCTTGTTAAACCTGGGCTCGGTGTAGGGTGGACAATGTCCAGTTGCAAGGCCTATTGTGTTTTTAAGGTCCTGAGCATGAGTCATAGGCCTCATGTGCTTCTGAGTCACCTATTGACGGAACTTGCCAGACATTCTCTGTTGCTCACCTGTTTTTTTTTTCCTCTTTCCCTGCCTCTGCGCCAATCGACAAGTACTGGTGGAGACTGCCTAGTTGCCCTTAAACAGAACATTTTGGATCAGACCTCAGTAAAGGTTCTGCTGCTGCCTTGGTCTGATCAGCCAGGGTTCTGAGGGTCCTTTCTCCGCTCTCGTTCTTATTTCTATGAGGCTTACCCCCGGTTCTTGACCCCTGCCCTCGAAAGACACGACATTCGCTGCCTGAGAGATCTCCTCGATTATTGACGGACTGTACCGCCTTCTGATGATTTTGTCTGCTTTTACCTCTTGCTGCTTTCCTTTGGGCTGGTAGAATCCCTCTGTGCAATTCGTGATTCTCTATACTTTTAATTTTATATGGGCTGTGTTGTGCCTCTCTCTCTCTCTTTCCCCAGCACCCACTTAACAGCACGCGCAGCATAGCTGTGGTTACGTTAGGATTTAGAAATTGTTTGATTGTGTTCTTGTAAGTTAGGTTTAAGAAATTGGTTGCATGTGTTCTGTTACTTGTAATTTGGGTAGTTCTGGTTAAGTTAGGTCTAGATAAGATTTTGCCTGTGTTCTGTATAGTTGTGGTTAAGTCTGTCTTCCTGCTGCCCCCACGAGCTCTCAGTCGACCCCATACCGCTCAGTCTCTTCTGCTGTTTAAAGCTTTGCCACCTTGCCTGCTCTCTCTCTGCTGTTTAAACTTGCAGCTGGGCGCTGCTTCTCTCTCTTGCTGTTTAACCTGCAGCCTGCTGCCTCTGTCTTTTCTCTGAGTTTAAACTCCCTCTGTTGCTCTCTGCTGTTTAAAGCTGCACGCCCGCCTCTCTCTCTTCTGCGTTTAAACCTGCAGCCTGCCTGCTCTCTTTGGTCTCCTGAGCTCTCTCTCTCTCTCTTTAATCCCTTTCCTCCACACTCTCCTATTACTCCCAAACCTCAATTTGTATTACTGAAGTCTCTGTTTATAGCATAAAACCCCATTGGTTACCCTTTTCTCTTCTAACACACCCTCACATTTTCTACATTTTTCCACTGTGATCACATTTTTTACCCTAGAGTTGGTTACTTACACATTTTCCCTAGCTGTTAGTTGGCTATAGCTGCTGTGACACACCCTTTACATTAAAAATTGTTAAGCTACCTGTTACATTTATACTTCAGTGTTAATTGGTTACTAACTGTATTGTACCCCACTGTATTGTTACCCACTATTGAAACCCCCTATACTATCTGCTAAAAGAAATCCCTCCCCAATTGTCTACCTTAACAAACCCCATACCCCTCACTATTGAATTTTCCCTGTTTTTTGCATTTTCTTAATAAAGTTTATTTTGCACCCCACCTGTGTGGTAATTGCTCCCCAAGATCCCATATACCTGCTGGCAGGGACAGACACTGCAAATAAATTAAGTCAGTTATTCCTTGAATGGAATAATATGCTAGTTTATTACCTTAAATAGTTAGCAGACCCTTCAACTTAAACACACTGAATTAGATAAAACAGCAAAACAAGTTTATTTTTCTAGTTACCATTTCTGACTTTTATGGCTCATTACTTATACTCACTTAAAATCTCTCTGTTTGTTGATAATAAAGATAAAAAACTTACTAATATCTACTTAAGAAATTATCTTAGCTGCAAAGCAAACTCTTATCACATGCTCCATCAGATTATTGACTAAGCTTTCTGGTCAATCCTTGTACAAGAGTCCAATGGCTGTTTCTTTTTATTTTCTCAGGTACAGAGAATGAGGTGGGTGGAGGACAGGGGCTTGGTGTGTGTGTCTTTCCTTTTTTATGGTTCCAGTCGCCCTCTTGAAAAACATTTCCAGCTGAGGAAAGACAACGAGTCTGTGTTGAAGGATGTTCCCTGCTGGGTTTTTTCACCTACTGGATGACTCTGTTTACTGCTTAAATACAAATTAAGGCAAGCACATTCTTTTGTCTAGGACAGGCCTGTTTGCCATCTTCTGCTTAGACAGGGCTGTGGGGTTTGGAACATATGTTAATAACATCATACAGGGGTCTCTTATAACCACACATATTTTATCAGAACGGTACTGACCAGCAAATTATGAGTTTTCAAATGATACCTTACAAATCATACCATACCTGTATAACAATTAGTGTGTGAATACAGGGGCATTCTCCATCACACCTGCCCTGCCTTCTGCATGTACAGAGGTATAGGGTACTCCAAACAAAAATCCATATCTTCTCCCCCTTTCTTTGGACTAAAATAAATCAAATGCTGCATTATAAAACATGTGGGTTACAATACCACATGTGGAGTTTGTGGAGTACTCTTTCTTAATGTGTAATAGCAATAGATCTGTGACTTCCCATCCTCATCTAGAGCAGATTAGGTAGCAAATTTAAAATCGAATGTCTGGGTGCCTGATACCCACAGTTGTATGTGTGCCACTTTCTGGTCAATTGCAGGCTATGTTCCTTTATAAAAGTTTACACACGGTGGAAGAATAGTCCTGTGGAAAGTTCACTGCACAATTAAGAACATACATATCAATCGAATGTATAGCATCCTTAATCTTTTTCTTAAATTTAAAATTCTCTATTGATTATAGCTAAGCTCATGCCAAGCCATTCAGCCTGGAGAAATGTGAGAATTCTTTGTTGATTTTCATTTAGAAAGAAAATCTTCATTTAATAGGCAAGAAAATGTGAACTCACTCACATTACTAAGGAGATACAACTCCCAAATTCATGCCATTACTCATTCACCTTCTGAAACACTCCCATAATCAATAGTTGGGGGATATGTGCTTCAGGCTTAGGCCCTGCCCCAAGATGATGTGGATAGGATTGAAATGTAAGAGAAAGAGGACTCGGATTATATAGAAAATTTGGCTTTAGGCACCCAGTTTTGAAAATCTTCCATGATTTTGTGTTTCCTTATTCTAGCTGAGCATGAAAGCAGGAGTGGTGAAATAGCATAATAAGACTATACTCACAGAGCTTCTAACTCACTTAGAGTCAAGAGGTTCACAATTTTGTTCTCACTTTTACAGACACAAGAGGCTAAAAGCATCCCTATAACAACTCCATTAATCTGCACGGGGTTATATCAGATATGAATTTGGCCCTTTAAATTTGGTTATGTGCTCATACCATGAAAAGTTACCAACAAAGACAACCAAGCAAAAAAGCAGGCCTAGCAGGGCTTAGAATTAGTTATGCTAAAACCAACATTCTTGAAACCATCAAGCAGGAATAATCACATTGTAAGGCAAAAATATCAAGAAATAAAACAGCTCATATACCTGAGCAGCACTAGGTTGGCCAATGGAAACCTAAGAAGGAAGTGACATCAAGGATAGGAAAGGTATCCACATCATTTACTAAACTTAATAATATATGGAAATCAAAGATACTCGGAACAATCAGAATTGGAACAAAACTGAGAATTTTCAATTCGAATTTAATCTCAGTGCTAACTTATGGATGTGACATCTGGAGATCTACTAAGATGTTAGACAAAGAAATAGATGTCTTTGAAAACCAGTGGTTATGAAAAATTATGATCATTTATTTGAAAGACTTCATTACCAATAAAAAGTTCTGAGAGATCACCAACCAGCAACTGATTTCCACCAGAAACAAAAGGAAGCACTGGACATATTTGAGACATGTACAATATACAGATTCCCACATGATGCTGTTGGGTGAAAACCAACTGGTTGAGAAAACAAGAGCATCCAGAAACCTTAAAAAGAACCCTTAATAGGGAGAACAGAACAGTTGATCTCAGGACCACTAAGCAGAAGAAAGAACAGCAATTGACAGAGAGGAATGAAAAAGACTAATTTCTGCCCTGAGCACCAGCATTGGCTCAGGAACGATGTAATATAAAGCATATGCCATGCCTGTATATGAGTGAGGCACAAAATATTTAAAATATTGGTAATTTAATACGTTCATTTATTTAGATTTATTAAAAATTCATAAACCCAAAACTCTGAGTGCATGTACAAAATATTAATAGATGATCCATGAATGTAATGAAGTAATGTGATATACAGCTCAAAACCACAGAAAGCTACTTTGTGAGAGGGGAATTACTGCATATTGGAAACCCCAGGACTCTCCAGAGATTAGTTTTTGTTTTGTTTTGTTTTTTGTTTTTGTTTCCTCTGACCTAGCTGCTAATAGTAAACCTGTGAAAAATAACGTTTTTCTCAAACATGCAAGGTAGCTTTTAATAAACCTCTCCCCGCTTCCCCAATCCCACACTCCCTTACTTGGCACGCCTAACAGGAGTGCAGTGTCTACTCTAAAATATCTTGTTATTAGGGTGGAGCTTTATGGTCCATTAGGTAGTTCAATGCAAAACACAGATTTATTTGAAGAGGCTTCAATCTGAAAATTTGAAAAGCAGTTTACCATCTCAAGCCTTTAAAAAAAAATCATCTGACCTGATGAGACAAATCAAGACCAAAGTGGTGATTTAATGGAGCAATCAGCAACATGTCAAATCTGATTGATGTGTCCCTTCAGAAACCTGACAGGTGATTTGATCCTCCTTGGTGCAGACAAATCTTCCCCTGAAGACCCTATCGCTAACGCAAGCTGTGGAAAGATTTTTCTAGTCAACTGTCTTTTATTTTGTCCTTGAATTGAGGTGATTTTTTTTTGTTCAACCCTTTTGCTTTGATTTGAATAGTATAGTCCTGACCTAAAGATGTTATTTATTACATAGCATAGCACTTGCCTTTCAAAATGTCAAATGTTTAGTCAGGGGGCAAAAAGCTATTTCTCTGTTAAGGATGAGGAAATAATAATGTAATTTTCACAAAATAATAGTTTTAATAGCCAGGAATGTGTTTTTAAAAAAATAAATTTACACTTGGTACAGAATCAAGGAGCACATAGTTATCTTCTAGTCTGGGCTTTTAGCTGAGCTGATATGGAGTGACTGCAGAGAAAGGCAGAGTGCAAATAACAAGCACAAAGCAATTGGGTGCTCATTTTAATTCAAAAGGGATACAAATCATTCCACTCTAAGTGATGATTTGGTTGTACAAAATGTGTATTTTTGAAAGCTTTATTGAAAAGTGTCATAAAAATTATATTTTTAGCTTCTGTCAATGTAAACTACATGAGTTTTTGTTGCCGCCGAATCTGTTTAATTTAAAGGCTCCCAGTCCTCTCTGCTTTCATAGCTCATTCACAGCCTTCTCTATAGAAGTCATTTTCATGTGTAAGAATATATCCTAATTTGATGTACCAGGCTGCAAATGCACAACTCTTGTAAGCACGAATAGAGATTGCCCTATTGAAGCCAGGAACATCATAAAATATTATAAATAATTTGCTGTATATATTAATATTTATTGTAAAATATTTTTATATTCATGTTTATATAATACTGGGTATATAGTATATACAAATATAAATAAACATTGCAGAAATGACTGTGTTCTTTAGAATCAAATTAGTGAAATAAATTCTTTCCTGTGTCAGAGCTACTTTGTTTCTCTCCACGGATGCAAAGTCACCCTATAACTGGCATCACTGGCAAGGGAAAGATCATTCCTGTGTAGAGGGATCCTCTGAGGACATAGAATTGATCTAATGGTGACTACACCACCTCCTCTTCCTGTGATTGACATAGGAGCTGTTGCTGTGGAAAAGGGGGACCTGACTCCAGCAATGTCTAGCTGATCTAACAGTAGTCCTGTCAATTAGCAACCACACTGCTTAGAGCAGCCTGCAAGGACAACTTGGAACCAGTCTGGCATACATATGGCCCAGAGTTAGAAGAGTTCAAAGGTGGAGTAAAGCCAAATTTGCCTGTGACTCTTGAGTTGACCTGAATGCTCTTTAGCTGCAGCCAGTGACCAGGGCCATTATCTATATTAATATGTGCTCAAAAGCCCAATGCAATAGCAAGGGTGATGAGAACCTATGTATTTCATATACTAATTTCTATTTCACATCAGATTTGCAAGGCAGTAATTTCCATTAAAAAGCCACATGCTGGTAGGGAGAATTGGGAAGAGAATGCCAAAACACATTTCCCTCTCAAAGACAAGTCTACGTTGTGTTTATTTTTCTTTGTGGAGTATAAGAAAAAGTCTGTTTAACCTCTGAGAAGTTGAACAAGGTAATCATTTGTAATGCATTAGCAGTAATATGAAATTTCATATAAAGTATGCGTGATCTGAATCATGAGCCTGGTAAGGTCACATCTTTTTAATGATGTCAATTTGCAATTAAAATCAACTCAAAGGGGTTATTTGTGGAGGAGGGGAGCTAATCTTTAAATGTGCCAATCGCAGAACTTGCATCAAATCCCAGGCTGACTGCTTTATTAGAATGTGTTTGGTGTGCTTCCCTAACAAAAATCAATTTTAACACCTCTCTGCAAACAATTTCTTTCCTGTAATGATCATTTTCATTTTTAATTATAAATTTAATGTATCAGTGTAGCAAGATACAATTGGAGATTAGAAGAGTATGGTTTGCTTTAAAAATGTACATATAATTGAAAAGTGTTATTAATTGAATAATAATGGATTTAAAAATTATTATATTTTACTGTTATTAAAAACATTTATAAGTTACCCATCATCATAATATCTGGACACACTTTACTGGCTTAAAATGAGTATTAAATATCCTACATAAGAAGAACAAAACACCATGATCCCTTGCTGCCCACATGTTTTAGAAAGAGAATGAATATGGAGCTGGTCAGTCAGCTAGAAACCTATTTACTTCAATAGGGCCAGTATTTCACATCTAAAATTTAGTGTAATCATCTAGAAAAGGTCACAGCAAAGAAAAACAGCTGTAACCTTCTTCTTTCTATAGGGCTAGAGTCTGCAAAATGCTGAGCGTTGGGGTTCACCATTTTGTAAGAGTGAAGGTTCCAGCGCACAGATCACAGAATATCAGGGTTGGAAGGGACCTCAGGAGGTCATCTAGTCCAACCCCCTGCTCAAAGCAGGACCAATCCCCAACTAAATCATCCCAGCCAGGGATTTATGAAGCCTGACCTTAAAAACCTCTAAGGATAGAGATTCCACCACCTCCCTAGGTAACCCATTCCCGCGCTTCACCACCCTCCTAGTGAAAAAGATTTTCCTAATATCTAACCTAAACCTCCCCCACTGCAACTTGAGACTATTTCTCCTTGTTCTGTCATCTGCTGCCACTCAGAACAGTCTAGATCCATCTTCTTTGGAACCCACTTTTAGGTAGTTGAAAGCAACTATCAAATCCCTGCTTATTCTTCTCTCCAGCAGACTAAACAAGCCCAGTTCCCTCAGCCTCTCCTCATGAGTCATGTGCTCCAAACTCCTAATAATTTTTGTTGCCCTCTGCTGGACTCTTTCCAATTTTTCCACATCCTTCTTGTAGTGTGGGGCCCAAAACTGATATGAGGCCTCACCAATGATGAATAGAGGGGAATGATCATGACCCTCGATCTGCTGGCAATGCTCCTACTTATACAGCCCAAAATGCCAATAGCCTTCTTGGCAACAAGGGCACACTGTTGACTCATATCTAGCTTCTCATCCACTGTAACCCTTAGGTCCTTTTCTGCAGAACTTCTGCCTAACTACTTGGTCCCTAATCTGTAGCAGTGCATGAGATTCTTCCAACCTAAGTGGAGGAGTGTGCACTTGTCCTTGTTGAACCTCATTACATTTCTTTTGCCCAGTCCTCTAATTTGTCTAGGTACCTCTGTATCCTGTCCCTACCCTCGAGCATATCTACCACTCCTCCCAGTTTAGTGTCATGTGCAAACTTGCTGTGGGTGCAATCCACGCCATCTCCAGATCATTAAAGAAGATATTGAACAAAACTGGCCCCAGGACCGACCGTTGGGGCACTCTGCTTGATACCGGCTGCCAACTAGACATGGAGCCTTTGATCACTACCCATTGACCCCAATGATCTAGCCAGCTTTATGTCTACCTTGTAATCCATTCATCTTGCCCATACTTCTTTAACTTTCTGGCAAGAATACTGTGGAAGACCAGTATCAAAAGCTTTGCTAAAGTAAAGGAATAACACATCCACTGCTTTCCCCTCATCCACAGATCCAGTTATCTCCTCATAGAAGGCAATTAGGTTAGTCAGGCATGACTTTCCCTTGGTGAATCCGTGCTGACTGTTCTTGATCACTTTCCTCTCCTCAAAGTGATTCAAAATTGATTCCTTGAGGACTGCTCCATGATTTTTCCAGGGACAAAGGTAAGGCTGACTGGTCTGTAGTTTCCCAGATCCTTCTTCTTCCCTTTTTTAAAGATGGACATTACATTAGCCTTTTTCCAGTCATCCATGACTTTTCAAAGATAATGGCCAATGGCTCTGTAATCACATCTGCCAATTCCTTTAGCACCCTCGGATGCAGTGCATTTGGCCCCATGGACTTGTGCTCATCCAGCTTTTCTAAATAGTCTTGAACCACTTCTTTATCCATAGAGGGCTCCTTTCCATACTGTGCTGCCCAGTCCAGTAGTTTGGGAGCTGACCTTGTTCACAAAGACGGAGGCAAAAAAAGCATTGAGTACATTAGCTTTTTCCATATCCTCTGTCACTAGGTTGCCTTCCTCATTCATTAAGGGTCCCACACTTTCCCTGACTTTCTTCTTGTTGCTAACATACCTGTAGAAACCCTTCTTGTTACTCTTAACATCCCTTGCTAGATGCAACTCCAAGTGTGATTTGGCCTTCCTAATTTCACTCCTGCATATCTGAGCAATATTTTTATACTCCTTCCTGGTCATTTGTCCAATATTCCATTTCTTGTAAGCTTCTTTTTTGTTTAAGTTCAGCAAGGATTTCACTGTCAAGCCATCTGGTCGCCTGATGTATTTACTATTCTTTCTACACATCAGGATGGTTTGTTCCTGCAACCTCAATAAGGATTCTTTAAAATACAGGTTTCAGAGTAGCAGCAGTGTTAGTCTGTATCTGCAAAAAGAACAAGAGTACTTGCGGCACCTTAGAGACTAACAAATTTATTTCAGCATGAACTTTCATGAGCTATAGCTCACTTCTTCAGATGCACAGAATGGAACACACAGACATATATTTACTTTCTTTTGCTATTTTTGCTATTTTAGGAAATTTCACTATGAGTTTTGTAGCAAGCCAACATAGAATGAAGATCTCATGATAATATAGTACAGAGGTTTTTAAACTCTGGTCCATGGACCACCAGTGGTCTGTGAGCTCCATTCCATTGGATAGTTCCCCCTAAGGTCTGTGCCTGGGCAGCCGCACATGAGAGAATGAAAGGCCACCCACCTAATTAGTGGAGCTGCATAGCTGTGGCTCCACTAATTAGGTGCCTGACCCCTGAGAAGACTCATATGTAAGGTGACATGGTGGCCTTATAGGGGAATAAGAGGTAGGTGGGAGGGAGCAGTGAGGTGAAAAGTGGGGAGTGGAATTTGGAACATGCAAGGCTGTGACAGCCAGAAAAAGAGGCAACTTTCCCCAGATCCAGGGCTGTGGCTGCCAGGGAAAGACCTCCCCTCCTTCCCAGCCCTAGCTTGGGGGCTGCTGTGATGGGGGAGAGAGGGCACATCCATTACATTCGAAAGGTAAGACTACTGATATTAAAATATGAGTTGTGAGCTTTTATTTGTAGAACCAAAAAACATGAATTATTATTAAGGTTTTTTTTTAATATAGCACTTTTCTCCAAAGTTCTTTACAATAGTTGGCTAATGGTACAAACAACATTTGTAAAGATCATTAAGTGGTCTGTCAAGACCCTCAGCAATTTTCAAGTAGTCTGTAAAAAAAAAAGTTTGAGAACCACTGATATAGTATATCTCTCTCAGCCCCTCACTGCCAGAATGGTAATCCTCATTTACTAGTGTTGTATCATACAGAACAATTTCAATTTGGATTGAGTATGCACAGAGATTGCTGACATTTTGTGTACAACTAGCATGGAAAGTAGAACAAAACCCAAGAAAGTTTGTTGGCATAGTGTAAAAGGAAAATATTGAGGGACAGCTATCATTTAATTTTTGCAAGTTAATTCAGCTCTCACCTTTGTTAATGGTGGCATTTTTGCCTTAACTACAGGCAGAAAATCTCAAAGGAGGACTGGCTTGTCAATACTCCACATGAGGTATCCTGTCTTGACACGCAGTTGATATATTTCACATATAGTATAGTTGTGAGTCTTAATGTTTGTGAAGTGCTTTGAGATCATTTTATAAATGACATCATAGAAGAGGAAAGTAGTTGTGAGTGACAATTTGGTTAGGAGGGGCATTGTGCTAATTCAAGAAGTAGTATGTCCATCTCACTAAAACTTAGTTACTACTGACAGTTAGGCAGGAAAATAATCATGGAATTGTTAATTAGAAAAGCATGAATATGTTTGTATGTAAGAGCAATAACTTATCCTGATATTATCAGAGACCCCCCTTATTATATTTTAATTTTTATTAATTTTAATTAATATTTTACATTTTATTAAAATTAAATTTATTCAATACATTTTATAACTATGTTTTATACCTAATTTTTACATAAATATTTGTATTAATATTTGGTTAATATAGCTTTGATTCAAAATCCCTTGAAATTGTGCATATAGCAAAATAGAGAGAGCCTCCTATCTCTGTTGTGTCCAGTGGTCTAGTAAACTGTGTATGAGACAGTTTTCCATGTATTCTTAAAATTATAATCTACACTCTCACACTGACTCTGTCTTTGTCTTGTGCAAATCAAGTATAGTCATTGCATTTGGGAACAAAATGGAGCTAATATTACTTACCTGCCTCCTAGGCACATTGTCAGGATTAATTAGTTCATGTTTGTACAGGTCTTTGACGATGAAAAGCTCTATTTGGGTACTAAGTGTTATTTTTATGTGCTAAATGGTTATTGTATAGTGCTGCTTCTGGCAATGGAACTGTTCAGCTTGGAGTTACAGTATTGTTTTCTTTGTGTTTTAGGGTTCATGACACAGTGGGTGCAGTTGCTATAGACTGTGAAGGTAACGTGGCTTGTGCAACTTCAACTGGAGGCATCACAAATAAAATGGTTGGACGTGTTGGTGACACCCCAGTCATAGGTATGAAAAGATTTAGAACAGCTAGCAAAAAATCAAAAATATTCGAACACTTTGGAACAAATGAGCATAAATGCTGATGGGAAAGCAAACTGGTTAAGGGAAAGTATAGCCATGATGATTAAAATTGTGGTGGCACTTTTATTAGTTATAATTTTTTACTTGCTCATTGGTGACAGTGAGCTCAGCTCCGGGCTTCTCTAACTTGCACCCAGGGCAGGGCAGGGCAGAGAGAGAGAGAGAGCCATAATTGGCTCTGGCATGTCTTCCTTTATCTGCTGTGCCCAGTGCAAGCTAGTTACAGCAAAGAATCTGGGCCACAGTGAACAGAACAGATGGTGCTTTTAAACATTTGTATATCCAGACTGAATATTTATTCAAACACACATTTACAGCAGTGAGGGATTAGACCTGGAGACCTTACCAGATGTGAAGGAGAAAGTTTATATCCCTTTGAAATACAAGGAATGTACTTCATATGGAAATTTTACTTAGGATGTGAACTGGGCACCCTCTTTCAGCAGCTGACACCTCTGGTCTAAAATTTTTCACCTGAACAATGGTGTTTAAATTTCAGTTGTTTAACAGATTCAGATAATAGTATTTCCACTAGCAAGTTAGCATATAAATGCGTTCTGAGATTAATGTATTTAGGCAATCACAATAAATTACGGCTGATAGGGAAGAGGTTGAGTAACATAAAGGGGATGGCAATACCCCTCTAAGTATTTTGTTGGGGTTCTACAGGAGAATAATGAATCTTTGAGGTTTGTTACTATTCTATATAAACCTATGGTATGCCCACATCTTGAATACTGTGTGCAGATGTGGTTGCCCCCTCTCAAAAAAAAATATATTGGAATTGGAAAAGGTACAGAGAAGGGCAACAAAAATCATTAAGGGTATGGAACAGCTTCCATATGAAAAGAGATTAATAAGACTGGGACTTTTTAGCTTGGAAATGAGACAGCTAAGGGGGGATACGATACAGGTCTATAAAATCTTGACTGGTGTGGAGAAAGTAAATAAGAAAGTGTTATTTACTCCTCATAACACAAGAACTGGGGTCACCAAATGAAATTAACAGACAGCAGGTTTAAAACAAACAAAAGGAAGTATTTCATCACACAACATACAACCTGTGGAGCTCTTTACCAGAGGGTTGGTCCTGCTTTGAGCAGGGAGTTGGACTTGATGACCTCCTGAGGTCTCTTCCAACCCTAATTTTCTGTGATTCTATGTTGTGAAGGCCAGGGCTATAACAGGTTTCAAAAAAGAACTAGATAAATTCATGGAGGATAGGTCCATAATGGCTATTAGCCAGGACAGGCAGGAATGGTGTCCCTAGCCTCTGTTTTCCAAAAGCTGATGTAACCCTTCTGCCCCTCTGAGTTGGCAGCAACAAGGGCCAAGTTCAGTGTCCAGGGGTTCCATTTCAATAATGCAATGCAAAACCAGCTCAAGCCCCCACCCAGTGACCTGGGACAATTACATACCACCCCCCTGGGCGCCTCTAGGAGTCAATACTTCCCCTTTCTCAAGCACAGAGTCTGAGTGTAGCAAAATCCTTTTAATAAAGGATCATCATCATCATATTGGGGAAACACCACAAACAGGATTCATAACATAAACCATGAGCAAAAGACCCACCAAGTAAGTTTTGGCAGTGTCCTTTTCCCCTTAGGGTCTTAAGTCCAATCACTCAAAGTCCAACAACCCAAAAGTCTCTGTCCCTGGACAGTGCCGCCCCAGAGTTCAAACGTTTATCTGCAGAGTTTTACCCCCCAGCCTGGGTGGAAATGGGGGGGACACACGGGGTGTTAATGAGCACCTTACGTGGTCCGAGGCCGACTGCCCCGCCTCTCCGTGGAGTTCTACTGCTGTCTTCACCAGGAACAGCTCTACTCCACCAGCCGACCTGTGAGCCACTCCAGTCATCCCAGCAAACCGCTCCACTCACTCGCTCACTGTTCCATGGGCTGGTCCAACTGTCCTGCAAACTGCTCCTCTCCATGTTCTGTAGGCTGCTTCACCCGTTCTGCAAACTGCTTCACTCTGCCAGCTGCTTAGTGATATATCTTCAGGCTCCCCCACTAGTTAACACAGCACTCAGCTCAGTAAGTTTAGCTCTTCTAGTGATTTCAGCTTGTAGTAGGGGAGCCCCAGTGCTGGTGCACCATTGGCCCAAAGTGAGTTCAGCTCAGCAACTTCTAGCTAGCTTTCTAATAAAATCAATATGAGCTCTGCCATTCAACAGTGGAGAGAAGAGGAGGTGCAATTGGTGTTCTAGGCCCTCAAAAGGGGCCCATATCATCAAGTACACATACCAGTCCCCAGCCTCTCTCAATTTACTGGGTTTTGGAACCCATGTCCCTTGTCTAGCAAGTGCTACTTACTTGACGGTGAGACCCCTGTCATAAAATCAGTTCATATACTCTCATTCACATAATCAGGGTAACAACACTTTATTTCTCCTGCCCCCAATAACAGAGAAATTGGGGATCCCACAGCTGTCAAAGTGACCATTTTAGGCTATGGGCTATGCGAGGCAAGGTGGATGTGCCTATGCAAACAAGATCAGCCCCTGAAATTGTTTTCCACACTCACCATAATTCACCGCCAGATGTCAGGGTAGAGCTCATCCTGACTCTGCTTACACTGGGAACGGGCAACAAGGGATTGTTCACTCAATGATTGCCTGTTTTGTTCATTCCCTCTGAAGCACCTGACATTGGTCACTATCAGAAAACAGGATACTGGGCTAGCTGGACCTTTGGGCTAACCCATTATGACTGTTCTTATGTTCTCTGTTGTTTCACTGTATTTTGATGTTTGGCATGGTGACTTAGAGGAAGTGAATTGTAGCGCATAGTTAAATAAAACTATATACTGACTAAGATTGTAGAAATTCTACTGCAATTGTTACTGTGTAAGAAGAAAAAATAATTTTCAAAAACTGAGAGTAAGGTCATACCTTTTAGTTATCTCACATCTGAAACCACTAACAGGAAAAAAATGTGATGCAAATTCAGATGTGTATTTTTAATGTTACATTTTTAGTTCTATTAAATCATCATAATATTTGTATAAAACCACAGCAAACTAGCAGTCAAAATGCAGGAGGTGGTTGTCAGCAAACTGAGGCTTACACACAGGTTGACTGAGACACACAATAGCAAGAGCATGCTGCAAGCAGGACAGCCTGCTTCTCCCAGCCAGAGACTGGGCTTAGCTCAGCAGACAAGAACTCATAAATCCTTGTGAGGAAAGATTAAAATCTAGGTATGGAGATGTGTGTGGGATTCTTTGTGTTAGTCTTCTGAGCTGTGTGCTACCTACCTTTGTTTTAAAGAAGCTATTTTTTGTGTCACTAATAAGTCATTGTCACAGGCTCCCAGAGCAAAAGGCTTACCGGTGCCAAAATCGGTAGGACCTCTTGGGTAAACATGATTGGAAAACGCGAGCTGCAACCCAGAGATGCAGTCTGAGAGAGATTGTACCACTTGTTTTCACCAGAGGGAAGTGCACGGAGCCAGGCTTGTCAGCTGAGGGTAAACTCAAAGGGGATAAAAAGGGTTCTAAAGTAACTGTGATGCACAATTCCCTGAGCTATAAGTGTAGCAGTGATAAATGTATATGCATACTTAGTATCGGGAAACTTGGATTCTCTTTCATTAAATTTTTGAAAAGACAAATAATGGTGGCCCGTACCGTGTGAAAAACAGACTAGAAAAATCCATCCACTCGAAGGCATTCAAATATCTATCAGAATTTCTTGACAAATTAGGCTAATTGGAATGAAATTTCAAAATTGATAGTCTCAAAAGGTTGATTTCTAGATTTCTAGGTTTTTTTTTTTCCTGGGACATATGTCAGTCAAGATTTTTATATCCACTATAGAAATTATCATGCTGACATTTGATTTCCAGGGGACTGCTTTGGGAGGAATTGTTTTGCCAGTATCAAAGATATATCTTGAAAGATCATTTGCTGGTCAGAAATATACAACTGCAAGACAAGTACAGAAATAGCTTTAAGAGGCATACAAAGGGATAAAGAATAAAAAAGATGCTTGCTGGGCCAAGGGAAGGAAAGGCCAGAGGTACAGCAATTGGGAAAACAGTCAGATGAAGAACTGCCCGAAAGGGCCTCATAATTTAAGAAAAAAACCCAAAAAATTCCATCCCAAAAGAAACTGCAAATAATACTAAGAAAATTTAGGGAGAAAAAATGTTATTTTTAAAAGCACAAAACTCAACTAGAGAACTGTAGAAATCATAATACAGGGCTCCTGTTGGTTTGTAATGGCAGAAGAGTCACTAGGAAGAAATGAGGCACCAGACATTCAAAACTCTGTCTTTCAGAAGCAGAGTGAAGTATTGCTGTAACTTCTGCACAAAAGCCCCAAGTGAAAGACCATCAAAGTCACTGAGAGGCTTTCCACAGGCTAGAATCAGCTTTGGATCTGGCCTGTAAGGCAGAAATAAATCTCCATCAGAGGAGCCCTATAGAAAGAGCATTGTTAGTTAGCAAAGGATTTGAGTGTGTTCCACTTACCTATCATTTTGCTATTCTTATTATTTTATAACACTATCAGTTAGTGTGTCAACTTAACATACCAGTAAAAATGATGAACTCCTGTCCCTAAATTTAACTTAGAAAGTAAAACAGTCAGAGATAGTAATGGAAGATAGTGATTGAGAGGAAAAGAGTTAAAACAGTGCAAGATCTTCAGATATGCCTATTGTGTTGTTTACCACAGTTTATAACTATGCAGTGTTCCCATTTTATGATAAGAGAACAAAATATTTACCTAGAGTAACCACTGATGGGCCCAGGAAAACATTAAGCAATTTGCATATATGAAAATTTGGCGTATGTTCCCCTGTTCTACAGTTATGTAGTAAATACTCCTTGAAATATTGGTCAAATCTAGCCTACTCTTTTATAGCCATGGAGTTACACTGAAAAAAAGAGGGGTGGCTAGACTGGGCAGATACCCCTATATGGCTCCACAACCTGAGGTAGGATTTCTTCTCAGAACCCCATACATCTGCCAAGTGCCAATTCCAGTTACTTGAGCAGGATGCTAGGGGCTGCATATGTTCCAAATAGGTGACATTCACCTAGTGCAGAGGATCCACACAAGGGCCTCTGAATCACTTGAGCCCTTCCTTAACATGGCCTTTAAATTGTGTCTGGGTCACAGTTTAGGCCCCCTGCATTATGGTGAAATTCATCATAAGAAGATGCATAAAAGGATGTGTAGTGAGGAGGCCTCACTCCCTGCTGTGTCTGAGAGGGACAAGCCAGAACAGGCGTGGCAGTGGGCGGAGCCACCCCCACCTGTCCCTGCCCCCTGGAAGTCAAGGGGCGGGATAGGAAGTATAAAAGCCCGGCCCCGGCGCTCAGTTAGAAGGAGGCTGCCGGAGAGGACAGATGCTGGTGCCCGAGCTCCTGCTGAGCCCAGCCTGCCCTGTGCTCGGTACCTGGAGGAGCGCTGGCCTGACGTGCCCCGTGCTCGGTACCCGGAGGAGCTGCCTGAGCTTCCCTACGCCTGGCACCTAGAAGAGCTGCCTGTGCCACCCCATACCTGGTACAGAGAGGAATGGCCTGGAGTTCCCGATGCCCGGTATCCTGAGGAGCCCATGGTCTGGGACCCAGCGGATGGCACCGGCGGATGGCAGGTACCCAGTGAGGGGGAGATTGGAGGTAGCCCAGGGGCAGCCTGTCATAAATAGATAGCTAAGGGTTAATGTTTCTTTTACCTGTAAAGGGTTAACAAAGGGAACCAAACACCTGACCAGAGGACCAATCAGGAAACTGGATTTTTCTTTTGTCTGTTCCTCAGCTATGAGAAGGTTCTTCTCTTCTTCTTCTGTGAGCTGATCTGTGGCTTTTGATTCTCTTTTATGGGCTGCTCATTGGCTTTTTTTGCCCTTAAGTTCATCCGTCTCTACGTTCTTTTCGTTGTCTATGGCTTGTTGCATCTTTTCCTTTTCAGGCTTTCCTTGGAATTCATGGTTCTGTTTCTGTAGGGTGCCTCTGGTGGTATTGTCTGATGCTGGCTCTCTGTGTCTCCCTGGCAACAATGCCTAACACTTGTCCTTTTTTCTTTTTTGGCTACTCTTGTACTAGAAAACCAGTTTATTTGCATGTGTGTACTGCTGGGTACTTATTCCAATTGGATTATATTGCTTACAATAGCCCTTTTGTCAACCTGTAATAGCTCCTTGCTTAAATGCAGCACCAAAAGCAGCAGAAATTTTTTTCTCTCTGGCTCCTTTAAAACCAAACCTTTCTCTCTGTAAAAGCCTAGCAGAGAAAAGAAAATAATATCTATGGCTTCTGGATTCTTACTTCCACCGCTAGCCACCATATAATAAGCATCTTTCCAATCTTGACCTTAGCGTCCAAATCTGGGTGCCTAGCATGAACTCTCAGCTTAATTACCAGCTTGGATCTTATTCGCTGCCACCAGACAGGATTGTAGCGCTCCTCGCTCTGTCCCCCCAAACTTTCGCTGGGGCCCAAACTCAGAGGTCCTGTCTTACCACAAGGAAATAACCCACTTCAGAGTGCATCAGCTACTTGTTAGAGCTCCTGAATGTGTTGAATTTCAAATCAAATCTGGAGAGCTAATCCAACGAAAGTTCTTTGTTGTTCCTTTGGCTGTATGAGACCACTTTAGCGCAGCATGGTCAGTTTGTATGATGACTGCCGTCCCAAACGTATGGTGTAGCTTTTCCAGGCGTCACACAATGGCATAGATTCCTTTTTACTGACTGACCAGTGGCTTTCCTCTCAGATAGTTTTTTGCTGAGAACACGACAGGATGGAAGTTCTGATCCGTCCTTCCTGATGAGAACTGCTCCTATACCACGCTCAATGCATCGGTGGTTACTAGGAATGGTTTGTCAAAGTCTGGGCCTTAGCACAGGGTCAGACGTGAGCGTCGCCTTCAGTTGGGTAAAGGCTTCCTGACATTATCATGTCATTTAACTGTAGTCGGCTGGGTCTCTTGGTCAGGTCGGTTAGTGGTGCGCGATTTGGCTGAGTGTGGTACAAATCGCCTGTAGTTCCCGCAGCTAAGAAGGTTGGACCTGTTTCTTTGACTTTGGACAGCACTTGTGGATAGCATCCACCTTGCTGTAGGGGTTATGGTTCTCAACCCACCTGGTGTCCAGGTAAGTCACTCTGTTTTGGCCTTTTGACACTTTTGGCTCTTACAGTTAGTCTGCTGCCTGATGCGCTCAAAGACCTTTCCAGGTGTACTAGGTTTCGGGCCGGAGTCTGAAAAAATGGCCACATCATCGAGGTAGGCACTGCATATTCTTCCAGTCCTGCTAGCAGACATCTACTAGCTCTGGAAGTGGTGGGTACATTTCGCAGCCGAAAGGAAGTACATTAAATTCATACACCCCTGCATGGGTGACGAATGCTGACCATTCTTGGCAGGTTCATCTAGCAGTATTGCCAGTACCCTTGGTTAAGTCTATGGCTGAGAACTGGGCATGTCCCGACTTTCCATAGCTCATCGGTGCGTGGCATTGGATAGTTGTCTGACGAGTTACGCATTTAGCTTACGGTGTCACGCAAAAGCGTATTTCCCCATCTGGTTTGGGTATCAGAACCACTGGAGAGCTCCATGCACTGGTAGATGAGTGTATGATACCCTCTGTAGCATGTTCTGGATCTCCCATTATAGCAGCTTGGCGTGAGGAGACACCTGTGGGTTGGTTGTTCTAATTGGTGAGCATTACCTGTGTCAATGGAGTGGTATGCCTGTTCGGTCCGTTGGAGTGGCTGAAACAAGGGGCGAAGCTAGTGCACAGCTCCTTGATTTGTTGCGCTGCAGACGTTCCAGGTGGTTGAAGGTTCACCTCTTCCATGCCCCGTCTTTTTTCCGTCGTAGTAGACCATCAGCCACTCAGCGTTCATCTCTCCCTGGACTGTAAACTGACACCTGTAGTCTCTGGAAAAAAGGGCTTGAGAGAATTAACATGTACTCTGGGTTTAGTGAGGAATTGGAAATGCTATGAGGTAGTTAACAGCTCCAGGCGCTCTTGGACGTGAATGGCCCTCCATGATGTTCCATCTTATGGCTGCTGTCCTTAAGACCATAACTGGTCTCCTACCTTGAAGGAACGTTCTCTGGTATGTTTATAATACAGGCCTTTTGCTCTCCTGGTATCCTTAGGTTTTCTCTAGCAAGGCTAAAGAATGTCGAGGGTGTTTTGTAGGTTGCTTCAAAAGTCCAGATGTTAGTTTCCTGGAGAGGGTGTAAACCCTCCATGTTGCTTCACCAACTGTAATGGCCCTTAACCTGTGGCCATACACAAGTTCAGGTGAAACCTAAACTGGGATGTGGTACCCCTGTAGCAAGAGCAACTGCTGCAACACTAGGTCCTCATTTGGAGTATTCATTCATGATTATGGATCATGGCCCCAAAGTTCCATTAAACCTTTCCACAGGCATTGGTTTGATGGTGGTAGGGGTGGCAACCAAGTGATTCACCCATGAGTTCCCACAGGTCTTTTCATGGTGCCTGCCAGGAAATTAGATCCTGAATCTGTAAGGATATCGGAGGGCAACCTACCTGGCAAAATGTTGTTAGAGCCTGGCACAAGCTTTAGCCTGGTGTTGCCTAGAGCTACTGCTTCCGGCATCGGGTAGCAAAGTCCACGAAAGTCAGTATGTACTGCTTTCTCGGCGTCTTTCTTGGAACGACCCAGAAATCCACAGCTACTCGCTGAAATGGGACCTCTTATGGGGAGTGGCTGGAGAGGGCATTGACCAGATCTTGGGCTTTCCCACTGTTTGGCACACCTCACAAGACCGGACATACTGGCAACTTCCTTGTCCATCCCTCCAAGGACTTCTCCATCTGTCCTTGGTTCTGTTCCCCAGCATGGCCACTGGGATGATAATGGGCTAAGCTTAAGAGCTTCCCCGGTACTTAGTTGGAACTTCCAACTGTTTTGCGGCTGCCATTCTCTCTGGTGTCCACCAGAAAGAATTTCCTTGTATAAAGTCCTTGGTCTATAACAAACCGGATCGGTTAGAAGAGCTGAGAGGCGGTGGGTGCTTCCGTGCCGCCACCCAAGCTTCTGAGGCTGTCATCTGTTCCTGCTCAGTCTGGAACTGTTCCCTTGAGGCTGGAGACACAGTTCTTCCTCAGACTGTGGACTTGGGCTTGGTCCTCTGGAAGCGATGTAGTGATGGGGTTGTTTCCGTTGCGGTGACGCTGTCCGTGGTGCACCGTGTGTATTCAGGCTCTGGCTGAGCCTCTTCGGTATGGTTGTCTGTTGCTTGCCAGTTCAGGCTCGGTGGCCCATCTGGCGTTGAGGTTGAAGATGTGGTTGCATTGCTGGTGCTGGTGCTGGTTGCTGTTCCAGTTCCAGGCCTGGGACTGGAGGTGCTGTGGCTGGTTCAGCGTTGGCATGGGATCTGGGTCCACTACCTGTCTGGGTCTCTGGTAACAGAGGTTCCCTGTGGACGGCTCAGGAACAGGAATGGGCTGGAAATTGCCTGTTTGGCTGCGTGTAACCATTCCACTCCTCTTGGCCCGCTTCACTGGTTGGCCATCTTCCCCCATGCATGGGATGGAATAATTGTCATAGACTGCAAAAGTCACGTTCTGACCAGCCTTTGTACTGGACAGGCAGTTCAGCTGTAGGCAAGTCTACAGCTTGACATGAAGGGGTAAATGGTCCTTTAGCCTTTGGTTGATGAGTTTGGGATCACGAAGGATTGGTGGATAGCCGACACTTGTGCCACGTGGTCTCTCCACGCGGTATCTTCTTTCCGCCCACTCTCATAATTTCCCTTCACTCCCAAGGGACTTGAGGAATCTGGGCCTGGGATCTTTGTGTGATGGTGGTGTAATGACTTGCACCCAGGTAGGGTTCTTTGGGCAGTTGGCTTTATATGTCACGATTCATTACATTATAGCATCTTCCAGCTAACTGGTCAGTGGGTCGAGGTTGAGTATTGGAGACTGGTCGGTGGAAAAACGTGTCTGTGCTTTCTTGGGTGTAGGTGAGGTCTTGGGTTTGCCATCGGTTGTAGGGTTTATGTCAGTGTGCCCTGGGTACTCATTCTTCCTTGACAGTAGTTTCTTGCTTTCTGCCACTTCCATCCACTTTGGCTCCAATCTCCCCGCCTCGTGCAGTGGATTTTTGGGTTTTCCATCTTGTATGTACCGTGTTATGTCCTCAGGAACCATCCAAGAACTGCTCCATTTGTATGAGGAGTGCAGTTCGTCAATGGATTGAACATTGGTTCCTGATATCCGGCCTTATAATTCTTTCCAAGGTAGTATAGCGCAGTGTTTCGGGAAATGACCCATCTGGTTTCCACTTTTGGGTTCTGAAACGCCAACGGGCATGATCCGGGGTTATCCCCATTCTGTATCTGGCCTTGGTTTGAAACAGTTTATAATCGTTCATTTGGTCCTTTGGCATTTCAGCCGCCACTCTGCTAAGGGTCCACTGAGGTGTGACCTCAGCTCTAGCATGTACTGGTCTTCAGGGACGCTGTACCCAATGCAGGCTCTTTCAAAATTTTCTAAGAAGGCCTCAGTGTCATCACCTGCCTTGTAGTTGGGAAATTTCTTGTGCGGTTGAACAACAACTGGCGACGGGGGGTTAGCATTGGCTGGAGTATGTTGTGTAGCCTGCGCTACTTCTAGTTCATGCTTTCTCTGTTTGTCCCTCTCTTCACTTTCTTGGTGGTGTTTCTCCCTCTGGAGTTCTATCTGTCTTCTGTGGGCTGCATAGGAATGGCCTGGAGTTCCCGACGCCCGGTATCCTGAGGAGCCCATGGTCTGGGACCCACCGGATGGCGCTGGCAAATGGCAGGTACCCAGTGAGGGGGAGATTGGAGGTAGCCCGGGGGCAGCCAACCCCAGTCAGGCTGCAGATTCACCTGAGCCTATGTCAGTGTGTTGCGGTCAGGATCCCCACTGACCGTCAGCGGTGATAGCTGCTACTAGGGCCCTGGGCTGGAACGCAGTGGAGTGGAAGGGCCTGCGTTCCCCCTGCCACCCTTCCAAGGGTTGCAGATTCTCCCCTCCCCCTGGCCTGAGGAGGCCATTCAGACTGGTTGTTTGCTCAGCCCCTCCTGAAGGGCCTGAGCCCCTGAATTGCTTGCTGCCCCGCCCTGAGCCAGGGCCTGGGCTTTATACACCTGAACTGCTTATTGCCCTGCCATGCCCCAGGGCCTGGGCTTCTAGACTGTTTGTTTGTTTGCTCAGCCCTGCAGCAGAGGGCCTGAGCTTTGCCAGTGCGTTTGATGCCCCGTCCAAACCTAGGGCCGGGCCCCTAATTAACTGTGTACTATTGCTCAGCCCTGCAGCAGAGGGCCTGAGCTTTGCCAGTGTGTTTGGTGCCCCGCCCAAACCTAGGGCTGGGCCCCTAATTAACTGTGTATTGTTGCTCAGCCCAGAGACAAAGGGCCTGAGCTCCCAACTGACTGTATACCGTTGCTCAGGCTTGCAGCAGAAGGCCTGAGTTCCTAATTAACTGTGTGTTGTTGCTCCGCCTTGCCGCAGGAGGCCAGAGCCCCAAGTGACCGTGCATTGTCGCTCAGCCTGGAAGCAAAGGGCAGGACCCAGGCCGACAGAGTGTGGTGAGCCGGCGTTGCTCCCCTCTGCCCTCAGGGAGGGTTGAGCCTCGGTCCCACCCTTCTACAGGATGCGGTACAAAAATATAAACAAATGCCACACTAACAATAAAACAGTAATGAAAAAGTGTGTGTGTGTGTGTGTGTGTGTGTGTAAGAAAGAGAGAATATAAATATATTTGGCAGGGGGTAATGATGAGAAAATGGATATTAATAATTTAGTCCAGCAATTTAATGTATGCTATAGTTAATGTGGAAACAATAGTTTTGTTTCTATAATTCTAAACATAGCACTAATAGGCCCTGATCACTCCCAAACCACATGATCATGAAACTTGTTCCTGTATGCCCACATTTTCGGAAAAGCTCAGCTGTCCTCTAGACACCCAAATGAAATGGTCATATTTACAAAAGTGCTCAGCATGCAGTACCTCCCATTTTTTAAAAGGGGAGCTGCTGGCTGCTGAGCATATTTGAAAATCTAACCACTTCATTTCGGTGTCTAGATGGGTGGGAGCTGAGGTTCTCTGAAAATCTTGCCTGGCCCATGTATTTTTATCAGATCAGCACTTCTTCAAAAACAAGAATGGCTTAGTGGTTTGTAAACATTTAACAAGCAGAGAGAAACTGTTAAAACAATAGAAACCCAAACACATTCTGTTGTACATAAACTGAACCTTTCCTTGCTAGGCTAATTAGTCTTTAGCTTAGCTCAGACACCACTTCAGAATCAAAGAATCAGCTTGTATTTCTCCACAATCCCTCTGTTTCTCCCAGAGTCTCTTCTCTGTCTGTCAGGCTACTTTTATCAGAACCAGACTCTGGAAAGGCAGCCACCACATCCCTCGGCCCGTGCTGCTTCCCTCAGCCCCCATTGGCCTGAGACAGCAAACCGAGGCCAGTAGGAGCTGCGATTGGCCAAACCTGCAGATGCTGCAGTAAACAAACTGGCCCAGCCCACTAGGGGCTTTCACTGACATGTTGGGTGCCAAAGGTTGCCGATCCCTGATCCAGATGCTTTAAGAAGTGGTTTTGGTGGTTCCCTTATGTCTGATTCAGTGAAGTATAGCACAATAGCTATATGTAGTGTTATGGAGCATGGTGCTTTTTTGAATGTGATTTAAAACCAAGGCTCTGACCACTTTAAGGTATTAATGATCGATGAGAGGCCAGGTGGGTGACGTAATATTTTTTATTGGACCTACTTCTGTTGATGAAAGACAAATTTTCGAGCTCTGAAGAAGAGCTCTGTGGAGCTTGAAAGCTTGTCTGATGAACAGAAGTTGGTCTGATAAAAGGTATTTCCTCACCTACCTTGTCTCTCTCATATCTTGGTACCAACATGGCTACAACAACACTGCAAACTTTAAAGAAAAAATGTTTCCTGTTTGTGTTCTCGTCAAACTTAAATTCAGGGCTTTCTAAATTTTCTTGTAGTTTGATTGAATAAGTTAATATCCATTACGTTCCCTTAACCTTGTAGAGTCAGACTTTTGATCGTCAAGTAAGAATTCAGGAGAAAGTTCCAGCTTTCTACTTAACTACTTATCTCTAAAATGCCATCTGTGAACAGGGAATTGTATTCTACATGGAGGGTGAAATTTATCTCTGTGCAAAGGGCCAACAAAAGGCCTCTGCGTCCAATTAACTCCCACAGGCCTAGGGCTGACCCTCTGTATAGGGATGATTTTCAGAGCTAGATTAAAACAATCCAGGACCCTAACTATACCTGCATAAGCTTGCCTCCTTCTTGACTCTCTCCTCTGTGCTATGGTCCTACCTCTCCTTGGAGTCAAGAGCTACCCACACAAGAGAGATCTGGGTAGCGGTAGGGTCCAGAGTGACCTAGACAAATTGGAGATTAGGCTAAAAGAAATCTGAGGTTCAACAAGGACAAATGCAGAGTCCTGAATTTAGGATGGAAGAATCCCAGGCATTGCTACAGACTGGGGACCAACTGGCTAAGCTGAAGTTCTGCAAAAACGGACTTAGGGATTACAGTGGATGAGAATCTGGATATGAATCAACAGTATGCCCTTGTTGCCAAGAAGGATAATGGCATATTGGAAGGAGCACCACCGGCAAATTGAAGGAAGTGATTATTCCCCTCTATTCAGGACTGGTGAGACCACTTCTGGAGTACTGCGTCCAATTTTGGGCCCCCCACTACAGAAAGGATGTGGATAAATTGGATAGAATTCAGAGGAGGCAACAAAAATTATAACGAGGGTGAGGCACATGAGGAGAGGCTGAGGGAACTGGGCTTATTTAGTCTGCAAAAAAGAAGAGTGAGGGGGAATTTGATAGAAGCCTTCAACTACCTGACGGGAGGGTTCCAAAGGCGATGGAGCTAGGTTGTTCTCAGTGGTGGCAAATGACAGAACAAGGAGCAAAGGTCTCAAGTTGCAATGGGGGAGATCTATGTTAGATATTAGGAAAAACTATTTCAGTAGGAGGGTGACAAAGCCCATTGGCAACGACTTCTTTAGTTCCCAGAAGGTGCTCAATCTCCGCTCCACCCCAGGCCCTGCCCCCACTCCATTCTTTCCTCCCAAACTCCCACTGTTGCCCTGCATCTTTCTGCCCCCGCCCTCCCCATCCCATTCCACCCCTCCCCCACCTCTTTCTGCCACTGCTCCTCCCCCTGCCCCCCAGCACCATAGGCGGTGAGTTATATGAGCCTGTGGTACCCGCGCTCCACCAATATTTAGGAATGTGGGCCTGGCTCCACCGATGTTTGGGCTTACCATGTTTTTGGGGGCCCTATGCTTGAGGGGGATACATGGTCCAGGGCATCCTGGAGGGCTAGCGAGGGGGCCTGGTGCTGGCAGCAGTGAGCGACCCAGACCCAGACCCAGCCCACCCCACTCCACCCCTTCAGCTCCCAGCATCACTTGGGGGAGGGTGCGGAAGCCAGAAAGAGGCTGGGTGGGGGCTTGGGTGAAGGGGTGGAATGGGGTTGGGAGGGTAGAGCAGAGGTGGGCTGCAGCCAGGTCACTTGCTGCTGCCTGCACCGGGCCTCCCACTAACCCCTCAGGCTGCCCTGAACCCTGTGTCCCCCTGAAGTGTGGGGCCCCCCGGAGCCTGGGGTGGTTGCCCTGGTCCATCCTATGGATGGGATGGCTCCATTCTGGGCCCCACCAAAAATTATATAAACTTGGCACCCATGCCCAGCACCTCCTGCACAGCACTGAACAGCTGATTGTAATGGGCAGGAGGTGCTGGGAGGGAAGGGGAAGAGTTGATTGGTGGGGCTGATGGTGGGTGAGAGGTGCTGTGGGGGAAGGGGAAGTGCTTATCCGCAGGGTTGCCGGTGGTACTGAGCACCCATTATTTTTTTTCTGTGGGTACTCCAGCCCCAGAGCTCCATGGAGTCGGTGCCTATGCAAACATATAGTCATGGTAGATATCATTGAGGTAGCATGAATATAAATAGCAATGTCGCCAGGGTAACATTGATGGTGGCAGCAGATGCATGCCTTCACCATGCGAAACACAAACATGCATGAAACTGATGAGTACGTACTCAGCATAGCTAAGCTATGCCTCTGCTGCTGCTATAGAATCACAGAAATGTAGGACTACAAGGAACCTCGATAGGTTTTCTAGTTCAGTCATCTGCACTGAGGCAGGATTAAGTACCCTCAAGACCATCCTTGACAGGTGTTTGTCTTAGACCATGACACAGATTCCATAGCCTCTTGAGGTAATTTATTCCAGTGCTTAACTATCCTTACGGTTAGGATTAGTTTTTCCTAATGTCTTAATCTTCCTAATCTTCCTTGCTGCAATTTAAGCCCATTACTTCTTGCGCTGTCCTCAGTGGTTAAGCAGAACAATTTATTACCCTCCTCTTTATAACAACCTTTTGTGTACTTGAAGACTGTTATCACGTCCACCCTCAGTCTTCTCTTCTCCAGACTAAACAAACCCAATTTTGTCAATCTTTCCTGGTAGGTCATGTTTTCTAGACCTTTAATCATTTTTGTTGCTCTTCTCTGCACTTTCTGCAATCTGTGCTACCATAGCTATACTCTATTTATACTCATGCTAGCTCAATGAGAGCTACCACATGTATGTGTATGGAGCAGGGGACTCACACTCCTAGATCATAGTATAGATGAAGCCTTAAACTAAGCTCCTTATACAAAGACAACTTTTTCCTGCTTATCCACAAATTCTAGTGAAGTAAAGGTTTTACAAAGCCATTCACTGTGTTCTTACCCACTATATATAATGGGATTTGACCTAGATTCTGGTCTTCAGCATAATGATTGATGCTCAGCTGTCCAGCTATCATCATGCTCTCATGACCTGTGTATCTAACATTTATGAGCCCTTTTATGTCCATTCTCCACTGAAGTCTTACAGTTTGAGAGTTTCCCTGTTTCTGCATACTGAGACATTTACTAAGATACTTTTGTTTTCTGAACGAGTGTCAAAATGGTGCCATGATTAAGAAAGTCAAGTTTTTCCTTCTCAGTCAATTCACCTACATCTCCTGAGACTCTGCAGCTTTTGGTCATAGGCTTCGAGGGCTTTCTCTGACATGTATTACTGCTTACATTTTTCTTGTCAAGAGTGCATCACCATTTTGCAGTTTACAGTCACTCACACAATCATCTTCTTATCTGGTCCCTTGACTAGCATTGCACCTGGTATTACAAAAAGCTGCTCATCACAGAAATCCATCCTTTCCAAGAGTGCAGAATTCATGTTCTTCTGAGTCTTTTGTAACATTTTCGAGTGAATGGAGAGAATATATTGCTTAAGAAAGGTGCCAGTTTGACTGCCCTGGAGACTCAGTGTGCTCTATTTAACTGCAGATGAAGTACAGCACAGGCAGTCTCACTGCAAGTTTCTCCAGACTTCCTTATGAAAGTCTCTCCACCCTGTCTCAGGGGCCACCCAGTAAGAGATAAGACCTCAGCCTTCATGCTCATTTTGTTTTTGGACTTGCTATTGATACTGGCAATAAGGTTACTAACTACACCCCCAGTCCTTCGAACACATATGGCCTGACTTTACTCATATGTGTTCTATTGACTTCAGTAGCAATAATTACATATCTAATGCTAAGAATGTGCAAAAGCATTTGTAAAAACACGGTCTATTATGGTTACATTTTGATGTGAATGTCTGCAAGGAACTGAACTGATATCACCATGTCATTCCATATAAGACATCAAGCAGCTAAAATAGCAACATTTTCTTGGAAAATAAGAACTCCTTTTGACTACTTGAAAGAAAAGAAATATTTTGCATTTATAATACATGGAAAAATCGTAGTTGGGGATTTACATACATTATGAAAAATCATAAACAATTCCAGTGGCTAGCAGCACTAGATAGCTCCATATAAATGAATAATGAAATGACCTGATATGCCTTCTATTTGTATTCCAGAAATCTCATGACCATCAGCAGCAACTGTCTGATATCCAGGGGCTATTCTGATACTGTAATTAACACATTGACAATGGATTTTTATATTCACTTCTCGATAATTATGATTTTCTTAAAGCAAGGGGAAACAAACTTAGCTTTTTAAAAATATGTATCTTGTAAGTTGGAAAAGCTCTTCAATTTAATATTACCTTTACCTTAAATGAACATTTTTAATAGTTTTAATTATTAAATGAATATTTAAGGCCATATTTTCAACCAGCCTCCCTATATGTGCCCATAGATTTTCCAGATACATCCCTTTGCATATATCTGCTCAGATTGAATTTCATTTGCATATGCATAAGTTAGACACACAAATGCAGGTCTTAGTGAATGCAAAAGGATGTATTTGTAATTTTTTTGAGTGTATATGTGAGGCCTGCTGATAAATTTGCCCCTTTGATTAGACTTCCATTCATACAATAAAAGTCATTTACTTTGAGTCTTGTGGCAGGTTGCCTATGCAAGTCTTTTTTCTCTTTAGATGATATATTCAGAAAACACATTCATACTATCTATTTTCATACTACTGAGAGAAGCAAAATGTTTGCAGAAAACTTTTGTTTTAGGGAAAAAGACATACATTATTTCTAGACTGGTGTGCTAGTGGAATACTGAGATACGTTTTTTTTGCAGGGGGAGGGGGAGGAAAGGGAACTGATTCAGGAAAGATGTCAAGGTTTCTGCTGTCCATGATGGTGAAAAAGAGAAGCACTCTTCATGTAGGGTGAAATTCACTTTTGAAATTCACTGACTGAAGTCCATGGTTGGATACAGACATGCAGGAAAAGTTTATCAATGAGCTCCCAAATAATGGAATGAGCTGTGACTACATTTGGATGCTGGCGGAACATTTTCCTTTGACTCCTCCCACGACAAAGCACATTAATTACTTCTCTAATGTTCTTCTGCAAATAGGGTTCTGCGAATGAAATGTGCATGAAATGTAATTGCTATCCTTTTTCAAACTGTGCACTCCGATGGGGAATTAGTGAGGGAAATTATCTCACTTACCAGTAACCAAGGAATAGAGTCAAGTATCAGCCAAAATGGTTGGGACGGGGGAGGGATGAAGAGATAAATGGAGGTCAGAAGGGTCCTGTGAAATTCACACTTGAATAATTCACTTACATTAAATAACTAGTTGCCCCAGGGCCTCTCGGAGGGGGGGCAAGTGGGGCAATTTGCCCCAGGCCCCGGGCTCCGCAGGGGCCCCCAAGAGAACGACCGAGGCTCCTACCTCCGCCCCTCTCCTTGAGCCTCAGCGCAACAAGCAGCGTTCCTGCACGGCGCTGCAGCGTCCATCCGGCAGGCCTCCTGAGCTCCGCCCCGCTCAGAGCCGCATGGTCAGGGGGCGGGGCTGCGAGCTCTGGGCTGAGCAGAAGGAGCTCAGGAGGCCAGCAGGAGGCGCGCTGCAGCTGTTCAGGGGCGCGCTGAGCTCTGGGTGAGCCAGGGGCAGGGAGTCTTGGGGTCAGTCAGGGAGGGGTCAGAGGTTGAGAGGGCAGTCAGCGGACAAAGAATGGGGGGGTTGGATTGTGGGCATTCGGGGGGTTTGTCAGGACTCAGTGGGGGGGTGGATAGGGGTCGTGGCAGTCAAGGGGACAGGGAGCAGGGGTGGAATCCCGGGGTGGTGATTGGGTGGGGTTTCTGGGGGACAGTGAGGGGACAAGGAGCAGGATGGGTCAGGGATTCTGAGGAGGACAGTCGGGGGGGCAGGACGTGGGTGGGGGTCAGATAGGGGGAGGGCCAGGCTGTTTTGGAGGTACGCCTTCCCTGCCCTAAAGCTCATTCAGCAGTTTGAGGCTTGCAGAAGAGCCAAGCTGTTAGTTTTTCCATTAGGGCTACCATCCCTTTCACTTCTCAAATGCCAAATTATAGTCAATATTTAATTTCAGTGCCATAGGGAGATTCATGTCAGGGGAGGGTAGCTTCATTTAAAATTAGCCACTGGGGAAGGATCACATGAGAAGAGCAATATCCTTCCCAACCCTACCAATGGAGACCCCCCCCCTGCATTCCCTGAGGCTTCAGAGGGGTTAATTCAGTGGTTCACAAACTTTTGTCCTGGTGACCCCTTTCACATAGCAAACCTCTGAGTGCGACCCCCCCCCTATAAATTGAAAACACTTTTTTATATTTAACACTATTATAAATGCTGGAGGCAAAGCGGGGTTTGAGGTGGAGGCTGACAGCTCGCGACCCCCAGTAATAACCTCATGACCCCTGAGGGTCCCAACCTCCAGTTTGAGAACCCCTGGGTTAATTTAATTTAGCACCTGTGTCCATTCACATGCATGTGCTATTTTGAGCATTTCAGTTTTCACAACATAGGCTCATCCCAGATTTCTGGAACAAGCTAAAATGCTCAGTTTGTGGAGTATGTGCATAAGCTATGCTAAGGACAAACCCACAGTAACCATCTCCAGTTTTGAGGGACCCATGGAGCCAGTCCTCTAGAAACAGATAAATGCATGGAGGTTAAGTCCATTAATGGCTATTAGCCAGGATGGGTAAGGAATGGTGTCCCTAGCCTCTGTTTGTCAGAGGGTAATGGAGATGGATGGCAGGAGAGAGATCACTTGATCATTACCTGTTAGGTTCACTCCTCTGGGCACTTGGCATTGGCCATTGTCAGTAGACAGATACTGGGCTGGATGGACCTTTGGTTTGACCCAATATAGCTGATGTTCTAACCTAAACGAAGCCAAAGTTATGGATTATCAGATGACCCAATAAAGCTGTTCTTATGTTCTAAGCTAAATGAACCCAAAGTTATGGAGATATGAGTCAAGGAAGCCAGCAGTGTATCAGAAACCTGGAAAAATCTCTGACTGGATGGGCTCAGGCATTTGGTCACAAGCTGAGGTGGTTCAAAAGTTTTGGATTTTTTTAAGCAGAATTTTTTTATTGTTTCTTTAAACAATCAAACACAGCAAGCAGCAAAAATTTGGCCACACAGTTCTGAAACCTCAAACCATGTTCAGGTTTTGGCAGACGAATTTCAGCTTTTCAATTAAAAAAAAACACAACAAATTTTGATGGAAAGCAGACATTGTCCGTGATTTTTTTCTGCTTTTTAAAAACGCCTAGTTTTCGATCCAAAAAAAGTTTTGATGGAAAATATTTGTCCAACCCTTTAATGAGCTTTAGTGCCTTTTAGCGCTAGCTGATGCTGAGAACCAGTGATACCTTGTAAAGAAGTTTTCTCAAAACTGGGTTTGTGCTGAGATGTGGAAGGTTTATTTTTCCCAGGTCTGCCGTGGAGGGGAGCAAGTGGGGCAATTTGCCCTGGGCCCCACAGGGGCCCCCACGAGAATATAGTATTGCAATTTTTTTATGGAAGGGGCCCCCGAAATTGCTTTGCCCCAGGCCCCCTGAATCCTCTGGGCGGCCCTGAGTTTCCCTGAAAGAGACTTATATTTTGTTTTGGATGTTCCTACAGTGTTAACAGCTCTTAGGACCCACTCCTTCAAACCCCGACTTATCTGAGTAGTCCTTACCAAAGTAAGGAGTCCCATTGAAGTACAGTGGTTGTGGGAAACCTGGCTATCAAAAGTGTCTGCTTGCTTCAGGGTTTGTAGGCCTCAGATGGTAAGTTCCTATTTTATTTTATGGGCTGTGCAGTGCAAAATAATAAATGTAAAGTATTTCAAAGCTTTACTTGTGACAATGGCTGAGAGTACATTTGCTTTGTTTACAAACATTTGTGCTGCAATTGCTAAGCGGATTAAACTGGTTGATATAATTTACATGCTGTTTGTAAACAGGTTCAGGTGGCTATGCTGACAATCTTGTTGGTGCTGTCTCTGCAACTGGTCATGGAGAGTCCATCATGAAAGTCACTCTTGCAAGGCTTATCCTCTTTCATATGGAACAAGGTAAGATGATCCTCACATTGATGAATGCATCTGCATTGCTTAAACAACATTTATACAATACTTTCCTTGGCTGTAACAAGTAACAATCGATTCTTAACTGCTGAAAGGGAAGTTAGTTTGCAATACAATATGTATAAGAGAACATTTTAAAAACTTCTAGACGTATATAGTTCTCTATTTACTCTTAACCCTGTTTCCTAAGTTTGATAAATGACACTGTATACAAAACTGAGAAGAATGCAGTATGGTTAAATAATCAGAATTGTATGTATGTGCCTTCAGAAGCTTTCACTATACAAATAATGATTTTGGGAAAATTTTGCAAAGACCATTGTCAAGGTTTTTTCCCCCACTTTGAACTTTGGAGTACAAAAAGTGGGGACCTGCATGAATACTTTTAAGCTTAATTACTAGCTTAAATCTGGTACACTGCCACCAGCCAGAACTTAGTGTCTGGCACACTTTCTGTTCCCCCAAAACCTTCCCTGGGGAACCCAGACCCAAACCCCTTGGGTCTTAAAACAAGGAGAAATTAACCATCCCCCTCCTTTTCCCCCCAGACATTCCCCTCCCTGGGTTGCCTTGAGAAGTTTCACACCGAACCAAACTCCTTGGATCTTAAAACAAGGAGGAATTAACCATCCCCCTTCTTTTCCCCCCACCAATCCCTGGTGAGTTCAGACTTAATCCCTTGGACTTTAAAACAAGGAAAAATCAATCAGGTTCTTAAAAAGAAAGCTTTTAATTAAAGAAAGAAAAGGTAAAAATTATCTCTGTAAAATCAGGAAGGAAAATGCTTTACAGGGTACTCAGATTCACATAGACTAGAGGGATCCCGCCCCCAGCCTTAGATTCAAAGTTACAGCAAACAGAGGTAAAAAATGCTTCCAGCAAAAAGACACATTTACAAGTTAAGAAAACAGACATAAGACTAATCCACCTTGCCTTGCTATTACTTACAATTTTGAAACCTGAAAGACTGATTGAGAAAGATTGGGGATGCCTGGGTGTACGTCTGGTCCCTCTTAGCCCCAAGAGCATACAACGAACAAAAACAAAAAGCACAAACAAAGATTTCCCTCCACCAAGATTTGAAAGTATCTTATCCCCCTATTGGTCCTCTGGTCAGGTGTCAGCCAGGTTAATGAGCTTCTTAACCCTTTACAGGTAAAAGAGACATTAACCCTTAACCATCTGTTTATGACAACCATTGATTAAATTTAGGAAACAGCACGGTAAGTGTAGGAACACAAAGGACTTGTCTACACTTAACAGGGGTTCAACATGCGGAGATTGATGCATTGGCAATCAATTTAGTGGGTCAACCACCAATTGCTCTCCCATCGACTCCTGTACTCCACCTGAACGAGAGGCGCAAGGGGAGTCAATGGGAGAGCATCTCCAGTCAACAACATCGTATAGTATGGACCCCATGATAAGTAGATCTAAGTACGTCAACTTCAGCTATGTTATTCGTGTAGCTGAAGTTGCATAACTTAGATCGATCTTCCCTCATAGAGTAGACAAGGCCCAAGTGGCAGCATTGTGTAGATTTTTTTTTAATCAGTCGGGGCCACTATTTTACTTGGCTTGTTGTGCTGTATATGATCTCTAAAGCTAATATACAGCACTACTCTTGTCTATTGTATGTTTGAGGGCAATTTTGAAATGCAAATTCCAAAGGCCCCACAGAGATTCAGAATGATTATTATGGTTCACATTCACTTGAACAGGGATTGGAATTTTATTACAGTTATAGTAATTGGCATATTTTTATGGATTCATTTTTTAATTTGGCACCCACTCAGACTTCACTGCGCATGCTACAGTAGTAGCATGATGAATTACTGTAAGATTTTTTTTATTCATTATTATTAAGTTTAATTATTTTTGCTCATGTACCCAGATGTGAACAGCGTCAGTTTTCTAATCTAATAATACAGGCTGTTTTGAAAATATGTGCTGTCAATTAGAGGCATTTTATAATAGAAACGATAAAAAGAATCATTAATGAAAAGTAGTTTGCCTCCCTATGTACTGGCTTCAGTTCCATAGTTAATCAAAGGTGCTTTGAAATAGAAATCATTAATTAACTTTGCCTGTTTTTGAATTGATCAAGTGCTCTGAAAGCTGCTGAGAATCTGTGAAATGAAGTCCTTCTGAAAAAGAAAACAACATTAATAGACTCTGTTTTTCCAAATGATAAATTTTATTCTCTCCTATCAATAGCATATTCCTTCAAGACTATTGCATTGTTTACCATATTTTAAAGTAAATAGGAAAGAGAGGATCCAATTTCAGGTGAATTCAAGCTGGGTATCTGCATTGCAGAAAAGCTGGTATTAGAGCTGGGAGAAATTTTTTGGATTAATCTTTTTTTTGTTACCAAAGCAGGCAGATTTGGGTTGACCAAAATATTTAGCAAATTTGGGCTGATTCTGGGGAACGCTTTTGTCCTGAACATTTTGTTTTTCTGCTTTTATCAAAATGAACCATTTTTACATTATAAAAATGAACCATTTTGATTATTTGGGATAGATTTATGAGAAGATTAAGGAAACGTTCAGAAAACCACTGGTGGTGATGCCGGTCTCGCACCAAATAGGCAAGTGGTTTGGGTGCTCACCTGAGATACTTTGAATCTTGGCTCTGGACCTGGGACTTCAATATAGGTCTCCCCACTCCCAGATGCATGCCTTAACCACCAGGCAACAGAATTATTCTTATGCCTATTCAATGATGATTGAAGTACTTTATATGAAGTGGAACTGCTTTGGCAGCTGAGACTGAGAGCAGCCCACTTCAGAATAGCCAATCTCCTGGTGGTTAAGGCACTCAGATAGCAGGGAAACTTGGGTACAAGTCCCTAACTGCAGACCAATTTTGTGAATCTAATCTTTCATTTCCTTTGCCTGCAGGAGATCCAGGTTCAAATTCCTGCCCTGGAGCAGGGACTCGTGCCTGGATATCTTGCATCCCAGATGAGTGTCCTAACTATTGGGCTATTTGGTACAAAGGTCAGGGGGAATGAGGAGGCATTACCACCTCCTGTCATTTTATGAATTTAGCCCTTTATTTCCTTTGCTTTTATTAAAAAATCTGACACAAAATATTTTGTGTGAAAGAAAGCGTTTCATTTGAGCTGAAATGAAACTTTTCTAACATTTTCAATTAACTGAGAATTCCAAAATATTTGAGATTCAGTTTGAGCTGACCTTTGCTGATTTTTCAGAATTGCTGATAAACCAAAAATAATTTGTTCACACTTTTCTAGCTGGGCTAACCTCATAGTACTTCATTTATATGTTAAAAAATATATTGTACATATTAAAAAAAATAGGATCAATCCAATATATATACTTTTCTTGTTTCTCTGTAAATTATAGACTAGCATATTAGATGGTGCTAATAAATCTAAAATAATTTAAAAGAAAGGCCCTTGGAAAAATAAAATAGGGGGAGGAATAGCTCAGTGGTTTGAGCATTGGCCTGCTAAACCCAGGGTTGTGAGTTTAATCCTTGAGGGGGCCATCTAGGGCAAAAATCAGTACTTGTTCCTGCTAGTGAAGGCAGGGGGCTGGACTCAATGACCTTTCAAGGTCCCTTCCAACGCTAGGAGATAGGTATATCTCTTATTATTATGGAATAGCCACATGACCAGCCCTTGATAGGATATTGTGAACAGATCTTTGCAAAGAGAGATTTCCTATCTACAACCCCGTGCTGCAGGTTTTACTACAGGAGGGGATGACCTAGGTCAATAGCTGGTATTTTGGTAGCTCTCCTTCTCATCCTGTGTTCTCCAACCTTGAATTTCTGTTGGTAAGTAACTGGCAGCTATATTATTTCCCCTACATGGATTTTATTTCATTTAGATAAAACTCTGTGTCACTTCATCTTTAGAAGTGAGTTCCTCCTGAATGTGTTTTTATTTTCTCTTGGGAAATCTGTGCATACATTTTAAATGTCATGAGTTCTTGTTTTTAATGGCTTTGTATAATCTTGTTTGGTTCTTTACAATATCGGTTTGGGAGAAGGAAAAAGTGGGTATATTCCTCCATTAGGTTGTAAAATGTTTAATAAATTAAATTAGTGAAGACTCCTTATTTACTAAAGAAATACACAGCTGGGTTACACTTTCCAGTCTTACTTTTTCTTTGTGAGTTCCTTTTCTTTTGAATTAAAAATATCTCTTATAAACAGATGTATGACAAAATCTAGATATGTGTCAAATTACCTCTGGCAAATCATATGTGATTATATATAGAAATAGTGCACCTTTTACTTTCCATAGCATTCTGTAAGGTCAGAGCTCTGGAATACAAGATTTTAGATGCTTTTAGTAAAATACTAAAATTTGGACAAAATACTTTTGCATAATTTGTGTTCATTTTAACTGGCATTAGAGACACAAGGTAGGTGAGGTAATATCATTTATTGGACCAACTTCTGTTGGTGAGAGAGGCAAGCTTACGAGCTACACAGAGCTCCTCTTTTTCTTCATATTGTCTCTCTAATATCCTAGCACCAGCATGGCTACAACACTGCATTGCTGCAGTATAATAGTAATAGCCATCACAAAGTAACAGTAACAGATGTTCTCTAAAAATGCCCAAGCATTTACTGTGACTGTATGCATGTTCTCAATGGGGAATAGGATTACAGCTCTGCTGTATGTGGGTAAACCTACAGGTAATTAATATAACACTACATTCCTTTGGTGTCTTTCAAGCCAAATGACAACAGTCTTATGGAGCGATCCTCTAGAATTTAATTACATGACAATATTTATATATATTTTAACCATCTGATAGAATTTTCTTGTAAGGTTTTAAAAAGTCCCTTAAAAAGAATATTAGCTATTTAATTATATAGAATGTTAGACCAATTTCTATATAATGCTATTAAATTTCTATAGACTCCTATTGGTTTCATCCCTCGTAAATTCTATAGGGATTTTCCATAAGAGTATAAAAATGTAAATTATTATAATTCTATATATGGGTATAATGTATGCATGTGTAACACATACACACTTACACATATGTACATATATTATAGTTTTCAAATTATATTAATTAGCAAGAGCATTTTTTTACTGAAATCCATCATCATCTTAGCTATGATATTTTGAGTCATGTCTTTTTCCCCCCATTTTTCTCATATGGCCTATCATTAGGATGACATGACAGCTCCAATTATGTCAGCATGTCACATTATACAATATAACTGACTGTGTTATGTCAAATCTGGCAGACTGAATGAGGCATGATTTGCTAATATAGTATAAAAGTTTCTAAATGGTTTCAGCAAATATTTCCTATGATATTTAAACCCAACAAAAATGAATAGATGTAATTTTTATTAAACTGCATAACTCATCCCTCTCCAGATCTGCACACTACAAGATCCTCCATGTGTGGGACTCTCCACTACTGTGCAGAAGTGGGAGAACAGCCATCTCTGAGGCACCAACTCCTCCCATCTCTTCCAGACCCTGTGGAGGCCTTTCTACAGGTTCTTGGTGTTGCCTTTATTTTTATTTAAAGTTAGTTTTAATGATGTTATGTTACATCATTGATTTGTCTCTGGCGGCTCCAGTTTCAGGTTGAGCAGTTACCTCTGCTTATTTTAGATGTAGAGCTCATAGGAATACATGAAACCATAGGCAAGTAACACATACAATCACAGGTCCACCATCTGTTATCAATTTTATTAATGGTCCCAACAAAGTTGTGAATGTCACAGCATATACAACTCCTAGATATATCCACGAACTAGTATTAACTATAGAGATACTCACATCCACCTAGATAGTGTTAGGGTCTGATGGGTCTCTCATTGATTGATCATCAGTAGAGGGATGATTCCTGCTGGAGTTTTCCTGTAGGAAGTTCATTTTTCCCACTCTGAGCTCCCTCTTTTTGTAATGTGATTCTGCCTATACCTACATTCTGTGCATGTGCATGAAAGTGTCAGCCCTCTTTTTCCTTATTGGTCTGGTGTCTCCTAGAAACCTGAGGGACTTCATTTCCTATAGGTTATGTATAGTTCCGGTTAGTCTCATTAACATTGATGTAAAACCTGTATCCTGAGTTAAGACACACGTTAGAGACAGATGTGACTACTCTATTTTGCATTTTTTGTGATTTAAAAGTAATCTTCCAGCTAATTTTTTGCAGTATTACCCCTTGGTACCTCTTTTCCCATAATCTTATGGCATCATGTTATTCTTCAGTCACTTATGTCAGCATTTCTTATCTCCAAGGCTTAAAATAGCAAAGTTAAAATCTTTCAGGCCTCAGCCTACAGGTCTTGCATTTTAGCCTTCCTTATTTAGATATCTAATACATAATTATTCCTCTTAAATACTGATCAATCTTATTCTTCTATAATTCTGCAATTTAATTCTATTCCTGATTTTGTTATTGTTGAAACAATGTTACAACAGGCTGATTGTCTAATGCCTGTGTTGTAGTTACACATAGCAAGCAATTGGTCAAATGATTAATTAACATGGCCCACTCTGGAGCCGGGGGAAGAGGAGTGAAATTAGGTGGCCGTAGAGAAGTGCATCTTCATCTGCAGAGAATCCCTGGAGAAGATAGTACAGTTCTCTGTGGAGCCTAGCCCTTACCAGAAGACTTGTGGGCTGCAGCAGTCAAGGAACCAGGCAAGAGGGGCTGGGGCTACAATTAGTGAAGAGGCACAGGTCCTCCTGCAGATCCGCAAGAATCTTTCATGTTTAAGGACGTGCCTTCTGGCAAACCTCACTCTCCCCATAATATGATGTGAGGAGATCTGTACAACGTAATATTTTGTCTCTCAGAGCCCCTTGCTATAGGTTTTATGAGGGGAGGGGACTATATATAGATATAGATGTAGATATATCAGGGGGTGGGGGTGGGGCTGAAATCAAATCAGTGCATGCTAAAATCGATGCAAACAAGGAAAGCATCATAATCAAGAAGCTGGATGTTCACAATTTACAATGATAATGAAATTCTCCTACAACAACTGGGAAGGATGTTAAAGAGTAACTGTTAAAGTAAATCATAATTTAAATCTTCAGGACTGGATAACTTGGATAGTGCAGAGGATTAGAAGAAAGCACACGTTGTACCAATATTTAAAAACAGCAAAGGGGATGACCTGTATAACTGTAGGTCAGGTAGCCTGACATTGATCCCAGGCAAACTCATAGAAATCCTGATATGGGATGCAATCAGTAAAGAATTAATGGATGGTAGAACAATTAAAGCCAATAAATATGGCTTTGTGGAAAATAGGTCTTGTCAAGCAAACAAATTATTATTTTTTGATGAAATTACATGTTTGGCTGACAAAGATAACTGTTGACATAATATAGACTCCTATAAGGTATTTAGTACTGCACAAAATTCTGATTACCCCAAAAAAATCTATACAAAATCAATGTAGCACATCTTATATGGATTAAAACCTGATAGACATAAAAGTACTGTGTTCTTGGCCTAATGCTATTCCATATCTTATATCTAGAAGAAAACATAAGATCATTGTTGGCAAAGTTAGGAGACAACACAAACATTTGCTGGTTTGGTAAATAATAAGGCCAGGCCAGTTCTACAGATGTGGATCACATAGTAAGCTGAGCTCACTTGAACAACATGTGTTTTAATGAAGCTAAATGCTGAATCATAGATCTAGGAACCAAGAATATAGGTCACACTTATGGAAGAGGGGGCTATATTTTGAAAAGCAGAGATTCAAAAAAGAACTTAAAGATCATGGTGGAAAACCAGCTGATCTTGACCCCCATAACGATGAGGTGGCTAAAAAAGCAAACGTGGCCCTTGGAGGTATAAGCAAGAGAATATTGAGTAGAAGTAGAGAGGCGTGATTACCACCTTATATGGCATTAATGAGACCGTCACTAGGATACCATGTCCAGTTCTGGTGTCCATACTCATTTACATTATAAGCTCCTTGGGGAAGGGAATTTTTATTATGTGTTTGTATAGCACTTAGCACAATAGGGCCATGGTCTATAATTGGAGTTTCTAGGTGCTACTGCAATACTAACTAAATAATAATAAAAGATGTTGACAAATTAGCAAGGGTTTAGAGAAGAGATACTGGAATGATTATGGCCTGGAAAACATGCATTTTTTAATGGAAGACTAAAGAAGCTCAGTTTATTTAGTTTATCCCATAGAAGTTAAAGAGGTGACTTGATCATGGTCTATAAATACCTTAATGGGGAGAAGATAGTAAAGAGTTCCTTAATCTATGAGACAAAGGCATCAAGATCCCATAGCTGGAAGATGAAACTTGCTAAGACTATATTTAGCAGCACTTCTTTTAGCAGCACACCAACATATTGTATATGTGACTAGCGTCTATTAAATACACACACACAGAGACCACATATAACATGTACATAATAATCCTCCCAACATCAGAGTGAAGTTGAGGGTCATTAAGCATTAGAACCTAGGGATGTGGTGGATTTTCCATCACTTGTAGTCTTTACATCAAATTGGATGTCTGTTTTAAAGATATGCTGTAGTTCAAGAGGAAGTTATGGGATTGGTACAGGAATCCCATATGGCCTGTATTATACAGGAGATCAGAGTAGACGATAATAATGGTCCTTTTGTCCTTAAAATCTGTGAATCTGTGGACCATTGAAACTGATGGGAAGAAGTCCATGCTGTATTCTCAATCCACATGTACACAAAATACTATAAAGACTGTGCATATCTATTTACAAGTAAAGGCAATATTTTTCTCTCTGTTTCACAGGAAAGATCTTGATGGTTTATTTTTAATAAAGCTGGTTGAATCTTCACAACCAAACCATTTTGTGGAGATGTTTCAGTAATGACTAAGTCATCATTGGAACTGTTTTTTTGGTTCCAGGCAGAGAGAAAGAGACACATGCTCCCTCTCTTACAGCTTCTTAGTAATTGTACTGGCCTAGAATTTAGGAGACCCCGGTTCAAATCTTTGTTCTGCCTGAATTCTAGTGATGCAGATTGATGATTTCGGCTTTGAATTAACCAGAGGCAGGACTTGAACCTAGATCTCCCACATCCCTAACTAGGCTACACATGTGCATTTCAAAAAAAACATTTTAATGCAATTTTGTTGTTCAGAATGTTCAAAACATTTTGATTTTGTTCACCGAGGAAGGAAAATTTCAAAATCTCAATGTTTCTGAGAAACAGAATTGTGGTTCTCTAGTCAGCTGTAATTATTAAATATCAGACTCAAAATCTAAATCCAAGAAGAGAATTTTTGCCTTAAAGAGAACTATTTTTATTCAGATTGCCTCATTAAGGCTCAAGCCAAAGACCATTTTAGTCAGAGGAAAACTCCAATTGACTTCAGTGAGTTCTGTATTACACCCATAAAGAAGAAAGTGTACATCACAATCCTGTTTAGATTTCTTTCAAATGGAACAATTACTTTTACTAATAATTTATGTACAGTAACATCAGCAATGTCAGGAAACTCTAGGAATCTATTCTAAAGGTCTGAATGAATAACCTCAATTTAACACCTTAGAAATCTGGGAAGCTCTTGTTGAGGGAATTCTGGTAAAGATAGCAAGTAATGGCTTTGCAGCAGGCAAAGGAAAACAACATTTTGTCTAATGACAAAAGACGTATACTTCAGGCACATCATAAAGGGTCATGGCATAAAAAACAGGAGATAAGGAATAAAGTTATCTTTGGATCAAAAATAAAATCTTTTTTTTATCTGTAGGTGAAAAAGAAAGGCTACTCATGCCTGTTGTCAACCTGCCTCGTCTTAACACTGTAGCCCTTTTCACGCTCATCTAATCTCACCTGTCAAATTTCCTGGGATTTTTAAAAGATACAGTACAATGGCTTCTACAGCAGGTTAGCAGTTATCAACAGTTGCAAAGATTTTTAATTTTTAAAATTGAAGGAATTTTATATTCTTATGAAAAAATCATAAATAATCACTAACTTAGGTGCTTGTACGAGTCTTGCATTAATATAATTCCACTCTGATGTTGGGAGGATTATTCTGTACATGTTATATGTGGTCTCTGTGTGTGTGTATTTAATATATGCTAGTCACATGTACAATATGTAGGCATGCTGCTAAATGTAGTATTGAACTGAACCAGATATAACAGGTAATTTTTTCAGAAGGGAGTTAGATCCTCAAAACTCCTGCTTAGCTCCTGCCTCACCATGTAGGCACCTAAAGTCCTAAGGTGCTTATATTTCTGCTGGTGAAGTCCCCAGGGTGCCTAAAAATCTGGCAGCAAGCATACCCACAGCCACTTTTCAGAAGCTACCTACTAGATCAGGTCCTGCATAAAAAATACTGGTAGGGGTTCCATTGCTCCCACTCTGATGTTTAGTCCAGTGGTAAAAGCATTCATCCAGGAAGTTGGAGACCTGATTTCAGTTTTCCCTTGCCCCTACCCGATATGGAGCAGGAACTTCAAGTTGGGTCTCCTACCTCTGAGGGAGAATACCCTCTCCACTGAGATATGTTGCTTGCAGTGTCTCCTATTGAAGCTGTTCCACTTTGAATGAACTATTTGAATAGTCATTGGATCAGAGCTGGTGTGAGAATACCACTATAGTCCTGTGGAGCAGGACCTGTATCCTGTCTGTCTTTGGTGAGTGCTTTAAACAGTGGCCAAGAGTCACTTTCACTAGCTCATTGACTAGTTAAATATTCTATACATAGTGGAACAGCTTCAACAGAAGACAGAGAAAGACACATGCCAAAATATCACATTGCCTGGTGTTTAGGAGTACTCATGTGGGAGATCTGTGTTTGAGCCCCTGCTCCACATCAGATGGAGTCAGGACTTTAACCCAGATCTCCCGCATTCTATATCAGTGCTCTATCAATGTAGATTCAAATGAAATAAAAATCTTACGCGAATCCACGTGTTCCATAGAATCTCTATGGATAGAAATTTCATGCTCTAATAAATATAAAACATCAGGGATCTATTATAGATCACCTGACCAGGACAGTAATAGTGATGATGAAATGCTAAGGGAAATTAGAGAGGCTATCAAAATTAAGAACCCAAAAATAATTGGGGATTTCAATTATCCCCGTATTGACTGGGAACATTTCACTTCAGGATGAAATGCAGAGATAAAATTTCTCGATACTTTAAATGACTGC
>NC_133771.1:51880807-51937696 GCF_003597395.2 Chelonoidis abingdonii
GTTCATCAGAGGATGGAGATGGATGGCAGGAGAGAGATCACTTGATCATTGCCTGTTAGGTTCACTCCCTCTGGGGCACCTGGCATTGGCCACTGTCAGTAGACAGATACTGGGCTAGATGGACCTTTGGTCTGACCCGGTATTGCCATTCTTATGTTCTTATTGGGCAATAAAAGAGATAAGAGAACCACCACCCAATTTTGCATAGAGCCTGAGCTGATGGCCCTGCCCCACAGGTAAGATAAATTGAGGATCCCATCAGGGTTTAAATGTGTGCTAGGATCCTGGGCATCAAAACATACATGGCAATGCACATGGCCCCCCAGCAGAAGGGTAATGCGAGGGACTTTACCAGTGGGAATTTAGGCTCCTACAGGGTTAGGCAGCAGCTGAGTGGGGATTTTGAGGATATAAATTTTGGATTTTGTTACCTAAAGTTGCAATTAGGCACCTAAATCCTTTGTGGATCTAGCCCTTTGTATATTTCTGTTGCTAGTGAGGGGTTTTGAGCATTACTTTGTGGACATGAGTATACAAGGGCTGCCATAGAGGTACCTGCTACGTGTAGTAGGACTTTGATTTTACTGTTGCAGCCATGATCCTGCAACAGGATCCTCATGGGCAGACCCTTATACCTGACTGGCAGCAATACAAACCTTCCAGCACTGGAAGAAAGTCCAATTAAGATGGTATTTTATACCACTGTCCAGAGGGAAAGATCTAAATCATTTTTGAAAATGTTTATTATTTCTTAGTCTTCAAATCTGATTTTTATTGGTGACACACTGTGAGCCTTTGAAAGTCTATTCATACGCTGTTGGGACTTTTTTTGATTTCTTTTGCCTTGTGATACATACAATTGCATAAGAAAAAGACTATGCATTGATTTCTGTTTGTAAGAAATCAACATACTGTTCTATTATTTTCTTTGGCCACTCTATACGAAGTTTTTGTAATTGTTATTTTTGATCAAATTGAAAAAAAAAACATTTTTAATATTGAGAGTTAGATCAAGGGTAAAATACTGAAAAGATGCCTAAGTCCCATTGACTTTTAATGAGACTTAGACTTCTAAGGGCCAGATATTCAAAGGTATTTAGGCACCTAAATAGGCAGATAGGGGCCTAGTGGGATTTGCAAACTGCCTGTGCATCAATTGGTTGACTCCAAAGTGCCTGCTTAGGAGCTTTTGAAAATCCCACTAGGCACTTATCTGAATCTTTAGGCACTGTCCCTGTGCATCAGTAGGTCACAGCTAAGGATGCCAAATTCAGGACAGACCACTAAGAAACAAGGCAGGCTCACCCCAAACTGGTGGTTTTCTATCATAGATTATACCAAGTCAGTAACAAGAGTGAACTTCTGTATCACCACACTGGTTACAACAAGTCAAAAACGCAGTCTCCTTAGGCATTCCAGCCTTTGGCTCACTGCCCAGACACTAGACTTTATGATGAGTGGTTACTGAAAACCAATTTCATCAGGTATAGGGGCCTTCCAATCCCAAGGGACCAGCCACCTAGCCAGGCCAATATATAACTCAGATCTTATCCAATGATGACAGTGATGCCAGTCTTTTAGTAAAACTAAAAACTAAAGGGTTAATAATAAAAGAAGAGAAAAGAGTTAAAATGGTTAACAGATCATATACCTACAAGTGATTGCAAAGTCCTCATATCAGGTTTGCAGCAGTGATGGAATAAACTGCTAGCTTGCAAAAGTCTCTCTGGAATCACCCAAATGAACTGTGGGTCATCAGTCCTTGTTTAGAACTTCCTTCTTAGAAATCCAGTCCAGAGAAATGAAGCAGGAAATGAAGATGGAGATGCATCCGGTGCTTTTTAAATCTTCTGCCATGTGCATGGAATTTTACTGTCTCAAACAAAGCCCACAGTCCAGGTGCATGGAAAATTACTGGCCCAAGATGGAGTTCAGTGTCACATGACCATATCACATGCCTTTATATGCTTTGATGACTCACAGGGGCAGCCATTGCCCATATTCTTTCTCAGACATCCACAGGAAAAGCTTACCAGGCTGAATGAATTTCTTCAGTGACCCATTGTGAGCTGGGTGTTCTTAATGGGCCATCAGCACATAGCAGTCTGGCCCTAATATAACATTCTGTGTGGAAAGTGTTACCCGGAACACAACAGATATGTAAAATGCAGGTACATAGCCAAAATCATAATTTCACATTAAAAGATTATACGTGGATTTAACCAGGATAGTCATGCTTAGCAAATCATTACTTTTCCATTGACACCTTACATGACGTACTTTGTACAAGATTTGTTGCAATCATATAACAGTGGTAATATCAATGATATAAATTATCATATTCAATCATACAGCATCACAATCATCTAAATACCTTAGAAAATGTGGCCCTCAGTGCCTAAGTCACTTTTGAAAATGGGATCTAGGCTCCAAAGTTACTTAGGCACTTTTGAAAATTTTATCATGAAGCTTAAGTCTCTCCCCAAGTACACAGCTGCACTGTCCCCAGAGGAGCCCTATTCACCCACAGCTCTTGTGGGGGTGTAATTTCCAGCACCCCTCTTTAGGGTACAGCTTACTTTCCCAGAATTGTGTTGGCTCATCTCTCTTGGCTTATTAGTTATTAGGAACAAAGCCAGTGCTCCTCCTGCTCTCCATCCCACTACATCCTTTCTCTTGGAGTGGGGGATAAGTAACAGCCATACAATCCCTGCTCTCCCTTGCACACATGATGCAGGGAGTGCTAATGCAGCCACACATGGTCCTTGGGAGCTCCTACTCTCCAGTATTGGCCTTCCATGGACTGGGCCACCATCTGACCCTTAGAAATGGAAAGAGAGAATTGCGTAAGCACTCTTGGTGTCATATGCACACACTTTATGAATAACAGAGGCATGGGACCAGCACTGAGAGAGAATATTCTAAGAAAAATGAATCACGCGTTATATTTTCCTGGTAGAAGTGGAGTAGGCAGAACAAAAAAGCATATTGATGAACATAGCAATTAAGGAAAAGAAAGCAGCTTATTGGAAATGTGAAACACCGTATTAAAAGAGGAGGATAATGAAAACTAAACAGAAATGAAAAGACTACATTGGACTGTAAAAAAAGAAATCAAAGACTACAAAGGAACCAGGAAGACATATTTTAAATATATAGGAGGCAAATCATCTGGCAAGTCTGGTGCTTCAAGCAATTAGGGGCACAAGAGGGAAGTTGGTGACAAGTGTTTATATTAATATTACTAAGTGCTCAATGAAATCTTTGCTTTCATTTTAAAAAGAGAAGCTGATTATCACTGCTTGAAGGCTAGAATGAAGAGCTATTGTAATATGAAATAATACAAAACCAAAGTTCCAAACTCTGATCTTATTTACACCAGTTTTACATGGGTGTAATCTTATTGAGTTCCATTGAGTTAATTCAGATTTACACTAGCATCAGATCTAAACCAGAATCAATGGTATGTATACGGTGCAGTTGCGTAGAAACATGTTAGCTCTGCTCAAGCTATCAGGCTAAAAGTAATAATGTAAGGGGTTGCTTGTGCTAGCTGCCCGAGTACTTACAAAAGGGTGGTCTGCATGGGTTTGTACTCTGGCAGCTAATCCAGCTGCATTGTAGACTTACCTTGTGTATGTAGGTGATGGGAACTGGAAATTAGGGGGTCAGTAGTCCCAGGTTCTATTTCTGTCTCTGTTATTCAGTAAGGGCTAAATGTCACCCACCTTTTTGTGGGTTCACACAGAGGTGCACATGACCAACCACCCCATGTTGTGCTGCCTCTGCAATGGTTGTCCCTCTGGGATGGACTATTCACACCTTGTTTCCTTTGAAGAATAATCCTCTGGAGAAGGAGGAGAGCTCATGTTCCCCCACCACTCTCTGCACTGCCCAGCATACTATTGGGCGCAGGGTACACCATCCTACTGGGGCTTATAATGGAAAGTATTAGATAACCTTAAATATATGTGTCCAATACCAGTTTGTCTATAATAATCTGAGAGTTTCATACATAAATACAAAAATAGAGGAGACTCTCTTTTTCCTGGGGTTTTTCATTGGAAGTGTTTTTTCGTGTTGGTTTCATTGTATATAATGCAAAATAATATGATAGAGCCAATTCAAAGTAAGCCATGAAAATGAGTACCCTACAGACCAGAGTTGGAAAATGCTCAGTACTCTCTACTGAGGCCAGATTCTCAAAAGATCTCAGCTGCCATTTAGGCATATAAATGAAGAAGCTGGGCTTTTAAAAGTGTTCTGCATTCTGCAGCTCCTTTTTGCCCTCAGTGGCAGCTGTTGGTTGCTGTGCTCTTTTGACAATCTGAGCCTACAACTCCAATTTTCTGAAAGGGATCAAACATCCAAAAATGTTGGCAAAGAGGAGCTGGGGATCAGCACGGAACAATGTATGGAACTCTCAGTGCCTCCGAGGTGCCAGTAGAGGGAAAGGGTTTTGGAATATGTGTAGGATCTTTTGGGAAATCATTAACATGAGTTTCTCTGACCTCTCAAGTAGTTCCACAAAAAGGAAACAAGCAGCATAACTTAGCTTTCTCCAAATAGCTATAAAACAGTGTCAGACTGACTGCAATTTCCACGTTTCTATTGACAAAGAAACCTGACCTTTGGTATTCTCAGAATGCCACATCTGAAACTATCCATCAGAGATTACCAGAATGTCATCCATCCCTTATCAGATTTCAACCTTTCAAGTGCGATAGATGGGATCTGCAAAACAAATAAATGCATTATATAGGTTGAGCCAGTTGCACTAGTGGCTGACCAAAATTTTCTACTCCCGGTGGCCTAAGTCCTCTTTCTCCTGGAATTTCTAAACAAGGCCTATTTGCTATGACTGGACCAGAATTCTTTCAACTTTTTCATTGGGGAGTTCTCCTTCTCGAACTTGTGTTCCTCACTTTGTGAAACCCAGCTCCTCTTCATCATCTCAGAAATGAAAGGCTAAACATAAACCTGAAACCAAAACATACTGCAGACTAGATTTCTCCTCAGATAACAGAGCCAAACCTCAAAAAGAAATTGAGGAGCCTACTTTTCCCTCTTTGAAAACTCTTACTTTGATGATTTAAGCTATCTTTTCCAATTCAAATACCTAGGCAATATAGTGGACCTGATTCACTGCATATTAAACATGACAGAATTTCCACAACGTCCTTCTCAGATGGATGCTTTCAAAAGGAAAAGGAACGAGGAGAAGGCAGAGTTTCTCATTCCAGACTGTGGACTTGGAGTGGCTAAAGCTAAACGAGAGATACATCAAGAGAAGCTCTTTATAATTATACCCAGTCCAACCAGTGCTTGAACTGGCTCAGCCTGCAGTGGCATGGCAAGCTGGTGCTTCTTTGAAGGCTGCCATTGTGTGCTCTGGAATCTGTTTTCATTTAAAAAAATAGTAAGTCTCCAGCAGATATGGTTGTGGAAAAAAAATCTGAATCTTAACTGAGAGCAAATAATGCACTGTTGTTTGTCTGACTTTGTAAGAAGCCTAGAATAATAGCCGAGAGGTCTAAACTACCTCATCCTACAATCCTTCCCCACATCTGTCCCATGAGCCAACAGGCCTGAGGGAAGGAGCAGAACCCAAGGAAGCAACAGGCACCACTAAAGGAATACTAACTCTGCAGAGCCCAGTGGGGAGTCCATCTCCTACTGAGAAGGAGTCAAACCTAAATATCTGTACTGCACCAAACAGGAACCAAACCCAAGGAACCCAGCAGAGCACATGTGTGTATGCAATCGGTGCTGCTTAAAGGAGCCCATCAGAACATCCCAATTTGACCCCTGAGTCTAATAGGCCAAAGTGCTATATTTTCACCTGGTCCTACTAACCAAATCCACTTTTCTTCACCTAATTCAGGGCCACTCATAATCCAAGAAGATTCTTATTCCATTTTTGTAGAGAAGACACTTAAGTATTTGGGGCCAGACTTACCAGTACACTCCAACTGCTTTATGTTGCTCCAGCTGAAAATGCAAAGCAGCTGAAAATCCAGCTCCTAGGTTCATTTTGAAAGGCAGTCCGTATCACTGTTCTTTAATATTATGTCAGAATCCTACAATGAGCACCAAACAGACAGAACTCTGTGCCCACCGGAGTTCATTGCAGGATCAGGACTTTTGTGTTTCTCTTCTAAATCCTCTTACTCCTAAGTAGTTGTTTATATTTTTAATATGTTTTCCTGCCCGGTGCTCCAAATGTTGGAGGATATTATTCGCTGCTGGCTACTTCCTAACTGTCCTAGACCAGATAAGTGGATCCCAACTTATAAGAGAGAAAATTACAGGTTAAAACAATAATTGTCTCTCTTACCTATTACTCTGTGGTGTGGAGATAGGACGGCCAGAGATTTGTTACACAGCTTTATGATTCTCAGTTTAATTGAAATTGTTATTCTCTTTTTTTAGTGCAGCCTGCTTTCAGTGGGGAAAAACATGACTGAGCACTACTTGTGCTGCAGAGTTGCTACAGCTGAACTCCTTCCAAAATTAGTCCAGTTCTGAAGACTAGTTCTGCTTGATACTCCCAGAGAAATACCTATAAAAATAAACCTTGGCAAGGTTTTCTCTTCAATTACTTTATTAAGAGACAAGTTTAGGGATGTGAGTTCTGCAATTTCCAGACAATTACAATCCTGTGGTTTTTGTTATACTCCCTCTGAGGATTTTTTTTTTTAGCAAAGACTGTTGTGAATTTAAAAAGTAGAGTTAATACAATCTGACAATTAGCGATCCTTTCAGCCTTGTAAAATTGATATTTTTTCCATGCAGGTGTATCTTAAAGGAACTAAAAGTGACAATTTAAATTCCTTATGCCTAAAGCAATGTCTTTAAATTAAGGGTCTCATTTAAGTAAAAGTAAAACTATTTAAAAATAGCATCAACTGTTGCATATGACTTTTATTGGGGAATCTGCCGAATTTTACAATAGAATCTAAATGTAAAATAAAATTTAAAAAAGCCAAAGTGTTTTAGAAAAAAAAAGGCAGTAGAAAGTATCAGTGGTAAATGTTTTCTTTATTAAAGATATTTTGTGGGATACCAAAAGGCCTGCTGAAAATGGGATGCCCTATAAATAAAGGGCCGGATTTTGCCATTGATTTCAATAAGGCGCCTTGCAGAGTAAGGTATTACTCAATCTGAGTAAGAATGGAACAATCTGGGCCTCAAAACTTTACCAGGTAAATTGAACCTTTAGGGTCAGCCCTGTTAAGGGCTTGTCTACACTTACAGTGCTGCAGCGGCGCAGTTGCACTACTGCATCTGTGCCACTGTAGCGCTTAATGAAGACTCTGCCTATGCCATTGGGAGAACTTCTCCCATTGGAGTAGGTACTCCACCTCCCTGAGAGACAGTAGCTATATTGATGGGTGAAGCCCTCCCATCAACATAGCGCTGTCTACACCAGGATTAGGTCATTATAACTGTGGTGCTCAGGAGCGTGGATTTTCCACACTCTCAAGGGACATAGTTATACTGACATACATGTATAGTGTAGACCAAGGCTTCGATTCAATCTAGCCCAGAGATCGGCAACCTTTGCCACACAGCTACCTAGGGTAAGCACCCTGGCAGGCTAGGCCAGTTTGTTTATCTGCCGCATCCACAGGTTTGGACGATCGTGGATCCCACTGGCCGTGGTTCGCCACTCCATGCCAATGGGGGCTGTGGGAAGTAGCGTGGGCTGAGAGATGTGCTGGTCGCCATTTCCTACGGCCCCCATTTGCCTGGAGTGGCAAACTGTGGCCAGTGGAAGCCGCAATTGGCAGAACCTGCGGAACATAACAGGAAAGCAAATTAAATATAAGTCAGTTTTCCATATGTATATAAATGTTACATAGCCTAAGGATGCATTACTTATTGCACCCTACTCCTTTATGGCACATATCAGTCTTTTAAGAAGGATCTTTAGGCGGATGCTGGCCAGGGAAATCCTGATAGTTTGACTCCAATGAAGTCATTCGGATCAAGATCTCTGGTCCAAATTCTGTCCTCTTCTATACTGATGTAAATCTGATAAACATCTTTATGGAAATGTTGTTGGCTACGTTCTGATAAATAGAAGTGGTGACCTCAGATGACCGTCTCATCTCCAACCTTGGGGCCTCTCATACCCAACTGGACAAGTAGACAGACACCATTCCCCATGTAAAGTTCAAGAGGAACTTGGAAATTAATTGTTAAAAGTGAAAATACATAAATACCCACATAAATATTTGGATTCTGTTATAAAAATAACTCTTTAAACTGATCAGCAAGATAAGTTGGTCACTGACCCTATGGCAAAGGCAAATGAATTCCTAATTTAAGACAAAAAAGTTCCATTTGTTTTTAGAGATTGTATTTTCACCTATGTCAGATTAAAAGTGAAATGTTTATATTTTTCATTTAATATTTTCCACATCTTTGTATACCATTTATTCAGGTGGAATGTAATTTAACTGAACACTTGACTTGGGTGCCGTGAAATACAGCATCATGAACACAGAGCAGTAAAGAACATACCAATATAGTTTTGTGCCATGTAGGGTACAACTAATCTCCATAATCCAGATTTTCAATTAACGATTTTGCGAATTTCAAATTGCATCAGACCTGCACATTGTAAAAACTGACAGCATTTATATGTGCAGGATGCTGCCTTCAAAGAGATGAGTATGCCAGGAGATTGGTAATCTGTGCTTCAGCTCTGAAGAATAGCATAAATCATGCAAGAGTTTGAGAATATACAATAAAATATTCCTTGCTACAAATTCAAGAATACGTGTGAGTCCATCTTTAGTGCTGTGCAGGGGATTTACGCACGTGATTCACAAATGTATTCCTTACAATAAAATTCAGCAATTTTGTTTTTTGTGGTAACATAGCCATGTAGTAGCAGCTAGGAGCAAGTACATCTTTACTCTACTATGGCATTTAAATTTCTGGATAAAAAAAAAGTGACTGCTACAGTGTTCTGACTAATTTTTTTAGAAAGTTCCATTTGTTTTAACTGAAGAATCCATCGCTCCTATGGATTTCATGGAATCATAGACTCAGCCATATGTGGGGTTACTATGCCAAGAAACTGAGAGACACAGCATCAGCTCAGAGGGAAAATTATCCAGGAGACTGGCAGTTCCTCTCCTTGATGATGCCAAAGATCCATGGGCTATGTAGATTGTACTCCCTGCTCCTTAGTTTCTGGAGAGGGAGATTGGACAGAAACTCCCTGAGCTGGTCCTTGTGGAATTTCCTGGGCATCTTGTATATAAATAACTAATTTAATAAAATTGTCACTCTGCTGGGGCTCCCCCCTTGCCTTTTGACTCTGGTTCTTTTTCAACAGTTTGTTAGGAGGTAAATAATGATCTGAGTAAATATGATTAAAATTACAATAAGTAATTCTGTATCAGACATAAGTCAGACTCCAGACACTGTGTTTTGTTAGGGGGCAGGAGAGCGAAGGAACCTGAGTATCTGCAGTTTCTAATCTTCTTTTAAACATTCCAGATGGTGTGAGTGAAATCTTTTAATTCCCCAATGAAATGGTTTATTTACATCAGAGCTCCGCATAACAGACACAGAAATGCTGAATTGAGGGAGAGGGTCATTATGATAGAGTGAGAGACCCTAAGGCTGACTCACCACTCTGTGCACTGTGGAAGTGTCCCACATGGGGCAAATTGATGAGGTAATAGTTTAAGTACTCAATGATTAATTGGCTGGGTGATTCATCTTGTCAGCTGGAAACAGTTAAAGGAGAGGCAGGAGGAGGTGGTGGGAGGGGGTGAAGAGAGGAGTTCAAGATTACAGAGAGCTGTGTGGCCTACCCCCTTCTGTCCCATGCTTTGGTAGTTGGCAAAGACTTGGGAAAAAGCCTTATGCTGTGTGTAACATTTATAAATCATGCTGTAAATAAAGTTGTGACGCATGACTAGAAAGGGTTAAACAACTTGCAGGCTGAATGACCTAAAGCTCACCTTTAAAGTCATGTTAGAAAGGTATGCAAATGATAATTAGGGCCATTCTTGCTAAATAGGCTAGAACTTTGAAATGCAAACCCATGTTGTTAGAAGTAATACTAATTTTGTGTATCTTAGATGCTACCCATAAAGGGACAGTTCCAAACTGTTACTGAAACTATTGATTCAGAGATCAAAAGGGAATATTCACATTTGGATAAATCTTGGGTGAAATAATGTCATTGTATATATGTCTCTTTGAAGTTTGTAATAGACTGCCTAATGCCCTATGTTAATTTATGTAAATAATTATTGGTGGTGTTTAGAAAGCAAAAGGTTACATCAAAAGCCTATTGTTTAACCAGGACTGTATGTTCAAGAGAATGCTAGAACACTATGTAAAAAACTCCTTGGATCCTGATTCCGTTATCTCAGATCTGCTTAGGCTTCATCAGGGGAAGTTTGAGTCACAAGACCAGTTATGCTGGTGCACCCTGAATATGATATTTGGACATTGGACTATAACCTATGAACTATTTCTGAAAGAACACTTTGCAACTACAAAGCTCCCCATCTCTGCTATGAATCTGCACCTCAGTGAATTAAACTCATGTTTGTATGTATATTGATCTTTTAACCATAGTCTCTCTCTTTTGTGTTTTAATACATTTTAGTTTAATTAATAAGAATTGGCTGTAGTGTGTATTTGGGTAAGATCTGGAATATTCAATAACCTGGGAGGTCATGTGTCCGATCCTTTGGGATTGGTAGAACCTTTTCTTTTATATGATGAAATTGGATTTTCAGAAATGTTCATCATATTTGAGGTGAGTAACTGGATGAAGGCCTGAGGCTGGATCACTTTAAGGAAACTGTGTTTTTTGGACTTCTGAGTAACCAGTGAGGTTTTATGCTGGCTTGGTAAATCTAAGTATTGGAATATCCACCAGCTTTATGAGGATTGTCTGCCCCATTCTTTGCAGTTCACCCTAACTGAGTGACCACATCTGGCTCCCTACTAGGACCCCAGTCACAAAAGTACTTGGTGTTGAATGTGCCAGTGGTGCACATGAAGGCTGTTTGCAATAAGAAACCAGGGTGAGGGATCCCTGTCCTTTGGCAGTCATTAAGAGATGAGCTTCAAATAAACATTATGAGAGATGCCTCTGTGAATATCTTCAGCATGGCTGGGTAAGAGTGGGAGTTGTGGTAATTATTCTCTTACCACTGACATATTGTAATGCAAGTTGAACAGGATTTTTTTTTAAAAAGACCCTAAGGCAGATCTGAATTAAAACTTGTATAAAGCACATGGATGCTATAGTAAGGGAACAAAAATAAATGTCTAAAAGCACTGATTCCCCTCTTCAGTTGCATCATTCAATGTTTCAGCTTTGCAACTGGTAAGAAACACATACTGTCGTACATACATTTCTTCTATCGGCTGTGAAGACTCCAATACCCAACCCCATTAAGTCCTCCATGGTGTCTCTTCCTTTTCAAGTCTTCTAGGGAGGAGTATGCTACCCAGTATACTAAATATCCCCAAACTCCTTCTCAGCTGTGCTGTATTTGTACTGGCTAGTTCTCTAATAACCGTATCTCTTAGGATCAGAAGTCCCAATGTTCGCTCACCCCATCTTGAATCTTTGAGTGGGCTGCATGGTAAGGTCACTACCTCCAAGTCCTCAACATGTCTCTTTTGGATGATGGGAGGTGGCTGTCTATCCAGAGAACGTTATTGTTATGCTGCTGCTGAAAATCCAAGTGCCCTGAAATCTTCCTCTCGTTTTCTTAGCTGGGAGCTAAAATCTTCCTAGCAGCTTTGCAAGTCATTCTGGTTGTCTAAATAAAGATGTGCAGCCTCCTGCTCCCTAGAGGAGATCTTTGATACATTGAGATTAAAGAAGTAGCTTTACCATTGACATCTCTCCCAAAATTTAAACATGCAAAGATCCAAGGAAACAGGGTGGGATAGCATCTGACTCCAAATGATAGTGGGGCACTGCAATCTAGTAAGCACTTCCTATCTCCTTCCAGAAAATCTGCTCAGATAAGGATCCAGGGCCTGTTAGGGAGAAGTACTTGATAGGCTCAGAGATTCCAGTATTGATGGCAGGATTCAGAGCCAAATATGTTTGGACAGCAATTAGAAGAATTTTCACTACTCAAATGAAGCTGATATTTGGCCTGTTTGGGATATTTTATGCAGTTCACATCTCCTTCATTTACCCTAGACACTGTTTGCTACCTCTAAGCTGTACTATGAATATATGTGTGATGCATGTATGAGAAGGACCTGTTCCTAACAATTTTTCCCCTTGTTTGAATATAGCAGGAGGAGAGTTGAGGGTTTCTGAATGGCTTGTACTTTTCTGAGAGGCTTAACATTGATCAAAAGCAAGAGAAGTGAGACAAAATTGGGTGCCCACTAAAATTCCCCATGCTTTGTATATGATGGTACTGTAGATTTCCCCTGACACTGCCTAGTTATGTTACACACCAGTAATTCAATTACTCATTATTATGTTTGCAGTACTAGCTACAACATGCTTGGCCCTTTCCAAGCTTAGATAAAAGACCATCCTTGCCCCAAACAATGTACAATTTGAGCATGCATTCACTCACGCATTGACTGAGTTCTCAATGAGTTCAATGAGAGTGTGAAACAATTCCATAATAGGGGTCCCAGACCATGGGTTGGAAAGGAAAAACAAACTGGAAGTAAAGTGGAGGTTTGAGCAAAATACTTTTTCTACATCATATTTCATGTACATAAGATGAACTTTGGAGAAATCTGATTGATAAGCATTTTACCCTTCTGAGGTGTTGCAGACCAATTGAAAAATGAACACCATCAAAATCCATTTCTAGCAAATTGATTAAATTATTCTTTTTTGTGCACTGTATTTTCATGCAGCTTATTCAACCAGTAGGAGAAAACTTCAATCTCCCTGGTCACTCAATAGCAGACCTAAAAGTGGCAATTCTTCAACAAAAAAACTTCAAAAAGAGACTCCAACATGAAACTGAAGAACTGCAATTAATTTGCAAACTGGATACCATCATATTAGGCCCGAATAAAGACTGGGAGTGGTTGGGTTATTACAAAACCTAAACCTAATTTCCCCATTCTATTTTCCCCCTACTGTTATTCACACCTTCTTGTCTACTGTCTGAAATGGGCTACTCTCATTACCACTTCAAAAGTTATTTTTCCTCCCTTGGTATCCTGCTGTTAATTGAGTTGTCTCATTAGACTGACCTTACACTTGGTAAGGCAACTCTCATCCTTTCATGTATTTATACCTGCTCCTGTATTTTCCACTCCATGCATCTGATGAAGTGGGTTCTAGACCATGAAAGCTTATGCCCAAATAAATTTGTTAGTCTCTAAGGTGCCACAAGAACTCCTCATTGTTTTTGCTGATGCAGACTAACATGGATACCACTCTGAAACTTTTCAGTGTATTACTTTTATTCTTGAAAGTAAAAGGAAAGCTAATAAATAATGTCAAAGTTTAAAGTATACTACTAATGGTCTTTGTATTTTTGTACTGTGTGTATTAATAGCTAATCAGATGTGCTCCGGATACTAGGTAAAACTCCAGAGGAAGCTGCAGATTCTGCTCTTCACTATATGGAGAAGAGAGTCCATGGACGGGGAGGAGTTATAGTTATCAGCAAAACTGGAGAATGGACAGCACGATTCACCACCAAGCGGATGGCGTGGGGAGCCATAAAGGAAGGTGTGTTAATGTATGGCCTAAATCCAGGAGAAATAATTCAAGAAATAATTAAACCCTCCAAATAAACTTTTGGGGGGAGGGGATTTTTACAATGGATGTTATTAGTTTGTGCTACATGATTCCTAATGAAGGGTGTATGTATCTGGCATCTTTGGACTAACTTACTTCATATTCAAGAAGATTCATAAAACATGACTCTATTACCTTTAATAAAGATAGTTTTCCAAAGGCATTGTATCTGGTTATTTCAGAACTTTGAGAATATGCTAAATGCTACATGGAGTCAGTGTTCCAGAGGAGTGGTGTTTCATGCAAAATTCAATATCTCAACTGCAGTGAACAAACAAACAAAATGTATATGGTATTGTATGTTTCAGCTGCAACATCCACATCCAGCTTGGGTTATTTCAGTAATGTGTGTGATTTTTTTTCCTTTTGCTCTCTAAATGTATCATGTATTGATTGTTGTGCATTTTCAGAAAATTGTAATAACATGGAAAAGTTAAGCTTTCAATCAAGTTTATCCAACTAAGTCTTAATAGCAGTCTCACAAGCATATTTTAATATATTGTTTTAAATACTTACCCCAAAAATTCAGAAAGCAGTGGAAATACTTTTATGCCTTCCAAAATAAGCTATAGACTTTATTTTCTTCTTCATTTGAAAGATTGAAATATCTATTTGTTAAAGCACCTCTATGGTCCTTTCATTAATTCCTCCCAAACCCAGTAAAACACATGCTTTCAAGTAAACTGTCCCAAATAAACCACTTTCTGTTAAAGACTGCATTGCTCTCTTCAAGCAGTCAAAACAATGTGGGATTAAAATCTGTTCCACATAATGTACAAAATTCAGCATTTAAAAACTAGCTTCACACATATAATTGCATCAATACCTCCTTATAACAGAAACCTTCATGGGAAAAAGAGCAAAGCACAGACTCTATTTGTTCATCTCACATAAAATTTCCTTTTGGTCTGTGCAGTCTATATATCTTCACAGCCTGCACTGCAGTGTGTTTTTTTTCACTGAAGAATTATCTGTCTTACCCAGTAATGAGGTGCACTTTCATAAGTATATTATATAGATTTTTGTAACACCATTTCATTGGTTTTGTAATCTTTTTTTCCTAAGAGCAGTCACCTTTGTACAGAAATGTCCAATACTTTGGACTACAGAAATGTTATGAGGCATTCAAGTTTCTTCTATGATCCTCCATACTGTAGAGTTTGAAATGTTGCCATATCTTACTGGTTATGTCTTGCCTCCCCACGGATGTTTTCCATAAACACTGACAGATATGATAAAAAAGAAACATTTTGCTGCAAGTCTTGGATCACCTAAAAATAAATTAGCAATCAGATGCTGTCATTTGTACTTCAGTTTTTTTCCTAAATTGAATAGCTGTGATGTCAGCCACAGCAATATAGAGGTGACTTATTCAAATAATCTTGGACAGCAGCAAACACAAATTTAGCGTGTGTTGTTTTATTTTTGCCACACCAACTTCAAAGATATAGAGGAGATAAACAGTTGTGGGGTGGGCACACTGGCTGTACACAACAAAGACACATAATTTCATTTTGTGCTCACTTTCATACAAACTCTTTCCTAAAACATTTTTCAGAATTAAACATGGTAATACAATTTTAAAAAAATAAGTAACAGCAGAGTGAAATAAATTAAGAGGCATAGGTAATGGAGAAAGAGATGTTTTCAGTCAAGAAGTGAAAAAAGACAGTCAGTGAACTAGAGAGATAGTGAACACTGCACCGAAAAGAAACAGCTGCAGAGAGCTTTTCCACTAAGAATATCAAGATAGGATGGGAAAACAAAGGGAAGGCCAATACTCAGCTGGGAGAGGAACAGAAAAAGACAAAGTTTTTGAGGTATCTTCAGGATTGTGTGAACTGCTTGAAATGAACCACAAAGTTTCCCAGAATTAGCACTGGGTTGTGTTTGACTGTCAGTGGATTGCTCAAATTTTGTTTGCATCTACAAAGTGTCTGTAGAAGCTTTTTGCTAATATTTCATATCTGTTAAGGCTGAAGATCCGTACTATTTGTACTCCTACTTCAAATAGTACCTCCAGCTCTCACCACAGTATTGGTTGCTTATCTATAGTAAGACACACACTAAAGGAGTTATTTAAAATAGAGCAAATTTTACTAGATATTTGCGTGCGTTTAGTGAAAATATCCTGTCAGGAGCTCACTGCTAGTCTAACAGTTTCCTGTCAGGAACTCCAGGATCCACTATAAGGTGTGTAGCAAAGAGTCCAGACATCAGTGGCTACAGGTGGAATGGGGAGACAGGAAATGTTCTGAAAAAAGCCAGGTTAACTACATTAATGTTACACACTCCCCCAGGCTGGAGGAGGTGCCTTGTGTATTTCAGGAGAAATTCTCTCTCTGCAGGGAAGCTGTTTCAGACACACTATTGGGGCTCCCCAAGAGCTGAGATCATAAAGTCCTGCTTCAAGCCCAGCTCTGCTGTTGCTGCCAGCCATGTCCCCTCTTTCCCCCACTGCTCCTCTCCCTGTAAGACTCCCTGCTGCTGCATGCAGGAAATGTGAGGTGCTGTACACTTAGCCAGGCCATTAGTCCAATTTTAAACTTGACAGTCCTGTGGGGTTTTTTTTAAGTTTTGTCTCCTATCCAGTACTGGCATAAAATCAGATGTGTTTTTGTCTGGTGTTAGACACAGAGAATGCCATTTTGAAGAATGAGGAGTATTTGTGGCACCTTAGACACTAACAAATTTATTTGAGCATAATCTTTCATGGGCTAACGCCTACTTCATTGGATGCATGCAGTAGAAAATACAAGTAGGAAGATATATATACACAGAGACCATGAAAAAATGGGTGTTGCCATACCAACTATAACAAGAGTAATCAATTAAGGTGGGCTATTATCAGCAGGAGAAAAAAAACTTTTGTAGTGATAATCAGGATGGCCCATTTCTCTGTGTATATATATCTTCCTACTGTATTTTCAACTGCATGCGTCCGATGAAGTGGGGTTTAGCTCACGAAAGCTTATGCTCAAATAAATGTGTTAGTCTCTAAGGTGCCACAAGTACTCCTGTTCTTTTTGCTGATATAGACTAACACGGCTGCTGCTCTGAAACCTGTCACCATTTTGAAGAGTTCACCATTCCACCCCCATTGGTGTGATGTCATGCCAGCAGGGGGACGCAGATTGGGGTGGACCAGTGCCATTCCTGGAAGTACCTGGAGGCTGGTATTTTAAAGACGTGTGAGTGGCCACCCCGTGTACACTTTACACACCCTTCTAAAGGTCATCAAACCAGAAATGGTGTGAGACCCTCTACCCACATACTCACCCTGATCTCTCTGGTCTCCAGCCATGGACTGGAACATCTCAGCAGAGACCAGGAGTGTGTAATGACAGAACACCTCACTCTTATTTTTGTTAAGTCTCTCTATTTACCAAGGAGACTCAGAATCTGCTAGAGAGCCAATGAGAAGACAGTGGAAATCAAGCAACTTCTGGGGGAAACAGAGCTAAAGCAGGGCTGATTTTCCTCTTCTATCTTTATATCTATGAAATGCATTGATATAATTAGAGTATATTTCATGATCAAACCTGGCTCACTGAGTAATAGAGGATTAGTCCCCTGGCAAAAATCCTATAGTATCTTCTTAAAGTTGTTTGGAAAACTTTGTCATGAAAGAGGGGAGCTGTTGTATGAATTTAGATGAAATAAATGTGCCAAGCATGTTACTATAACCCAGTCACTGTCCAACATTGAACAGTGTTAAACAAGGTTCGTGGTTTGGTACCAGGAGACTTCAGTCAGCTTAGTACCATGGCTACCACACCATTAACAATTCTTTTAACCTTTAATTAAAGATAAAGAAAAGAAGGAAAAACAGCTAAAATATTTGAAATGTAAAGTATTAAATAAGGTTTTTATTTTCATATTTTTGTTCCCTTTCCCCTTAGCAGAAGGGAACTTTTACAAGGAAATCTCCTCTTGTTTGACCATCTTTTAGATGGTATTAAAGACACCTGAGAAACTATATGTACCACCCTGGTACCTCAATAGGCAATACCACCATTCTCAGGTATTGATTCAAGGGGTTTAAATCAAAGAACTTTATTCGAGGTGTGAGGGTAAGAGAAGATATAAAGGGGACAACAGAATAAACTTGAGAAAGACAATTTATAAATTAACAGTATTAGTAAGACTCTTTGCAGGATGTCGTAGCAACAATCCCAACCTCAGACTGCCTCTGGTAGCTGTGAGTAGCTTGATGTGCTGTAGCCAATTCTCTCCCCTCATCCCCTACTTCTGTAGGCCACTGATACCTTCTCCAAAGATTCAGCGCAAAGGCAGCTTCAAGCCAGCCAACGGCTTAGAGGCAGTGGGTGGAGCTAAGGTGGAAGACAACAGAGACAGCATGGCTTGGACAGTATACATTGTATATGGCTGCATTATCTTATATTTATTATTTGTCAGTTACTATAAACAGATGTAAAAATAAATAATTTTCTATGTAAGTAAGGACTTACGTAGGCTTTGCAACATTTTCTATCATCTTTAGTATTTTGAAGGTATACTACTTTGTATTTCATATTTGGGTATTTGGCTGTTTAGCTTTTGTGTTTTTATTTTATTTCTTCAATCACTATTTCAGTATAGTACAGTATCTATTTAAACAAATTAAAACCAAATTTATTTTTCCCAGAAATAAATGAAATCTGTCCCAACTAGAGATGGGTATGAATCAAAAATCTCATCTAAACTTCCACAACTTTCTGGAGTTTGAAGTGCAGATGCAAATTTTGCAGCTTAGGATCATTTGTAGTCCTTAAAGGAAAAAGAAACCTAATATATAGGTAAAACCCTGCTTTCTCTATTGTCCTCTTTTTACTTATCTAAGGCTGCAGCCAAAGACGTGTTAGTTACATGCATCATTGTACAGTCTCACTTATCTGTAAGAATTGTAAACTGCATCCAATTACACTTACTGGTTAGCCCTGTAGAACCCATTCGACTACTGAGAACGGAGATGGATTCCTCTGTGGTTCACGCATCACTAGGAGGATAAATGTTTAAGTTCCAATTACAGGATTGGTTTCTATCTTCATTTTGTCTTGTGTTTTTTCATTAATGAAAAATCAGGAGCACGGGTGTAACTGAGAGCAGGTTTTGACCTATAGAAACTTAATTGTAGGAGATAACACAAGAGCCAGTAAGAACACACCTTCATTTGCAATTCCCAGTTAGAGTTTTAAGATTTAGAGATTTAAGATTGTAATGCAACATGGCAAAGTGATTCAAGAACCCCTTAATGACAGAGGGCAGGGGGTTGCAGGAATGTTCTGTTTCTAGGCTGTACATTCTGGTTCACCAAAGAATATGTTGTGAAATGTATGTACAGATATTATGTAAGGAGTTAGGTATATATACTGAAAATCTGCTCTAAATTCTGTATCGAGGCAGAGTTGACAAACAGGTTTTTTTGTCAGACACCCAATGTTTATTCACTGGCTTCTCTGTTGAAATGTAAATTAAGTATTGTTTCATTCATAATGGATCATCCATCTAAGATCAATGCAATGGATTTTAAGAACTTCAGAAGGGAACTAACAGGTATAGAAACACTGTGGTGGAAGAGAATCTTATCTGGAGATACACTTCAAAGGTTTCCTGGCCTATGTTTGGGTCACAAAGAAGACACTCCATCACCCTGCACCTAGAAACTAACTGACAGTGCATTTATAGTCACGAAAACAAGATCATAACCAGCCTTGGCTAGAAAAGAAGACTGGGTGAAATATGATTTCTTTAAGCAGGAGGTTTGCCTGTTGTCTCTATAAAGTGTGTTATGATTTTGTTTTATATGTAATCATTGGTCTATTATCATTACTCACCATTCCTTGAACCTTTGTTAATAAACTTATCCTTGTTTTCATGATAAATATATCTAAGTGTTGTGATATTAAGCAAGGTGCTGGTTCTGAGTTGAATCACACACATTGGCATATACACTGTTCCCATGGGGACAGCTTACCTTGTATTTCTGTGAGTGTTCAGCAGATAAGGGGCTGGGACACTTGAGGACTGGGGTGTGACCCTAATAGCATCTGAATGGAAGAGGGCAAGGGGCTCACTGCGCTTAGGTAGTGAGTTTCAGCTGGCATGACCGGATCAGTGTACCCCACTACATTAATGTCATAAAGTGTATCTGATACGTGTGATGTAAAGTATCACTGGAAAACTAATACACTGATCATTAATAGTCTTGCATGGTGTATGTATGGTTAACACCCAAGGGAGCACACAAATATGAAGGAAATGTGGAACTAAATACGTTTGCCAGGCCAGTCTGCAGAGTAAACAAAGACAAACCTACACCTCCAGCCAGGTGTAATCAGAACTGATCAGCAGTCACAGGTCACATGGCCATTCATTTGCATCAGAGAGAGCAGGAACAAATTAGTTTGCATTTTAACAAACACCTGTGGTGGAAGAAACCAGCAAGTTTCTTCATCACCAGACTGCATATTGCCTTCCTCACATGTTGAATTAACTTTATTTTGGGGGGGTAACCTTCAGAAGAATCCATTTCAAAGGTTCACTGCACTATAAAAAGAGGGCAAAGAACCCCAAGTTATCTTTTGCCTAAGGAGACCCAGCATCCTATGGAAGGTCCTGAGGGAGATACAGTCAGAAATACTGGACAAGGAGTGACTGCTGAGAGAAACCATCTTAAATAAGACTGTTTAAATTTTAGACTTTTAGATACATGTTTTTCACTTTTAGTTGTTTGTGACCATATCTACCTTTATTTCCTTAATCTGTGTCCTGTTGTTAATAAACTTGTTTTATTTTAATCTAAACAAATGCAGTGCTATATTTTAATTGAAGTGATTGTTAACTCCAATTAATGTGATATTGACTCTTTAAAGGTGCAAACAAATCTTTATTATTCCTCTGAATGATCCAGAAAAGGGCTGGATATTGCAGAGCACATAGTTTTGGGAAAGTGCAGGACTGAGAGTGCATTGAAGTCACAGGGCTGATAGTACACAAAGCTTTTAGATACCAGAGACTGGCTAGGATGTAACAAGCAGGCTGTTGGAATCAGAGTGCTGACCCAAAGTGGTTAACACACAGACCACTCAGTGCATGCTTGTCTGCTGGTGTCCAGGTTGTGAGCCACAGCAGCAGAGAATTTCAGGCACCCAGGATTACAGAGAAGGCAGTGATACAACCCCTCACTGATCTGGAGTGCATCCCAGAATGTGATAGGGAGGCACAACAATTGTTAAACTGCAAGGCAAAATAAGGGCTGGCATAGTCCAGAGGTGAGTGTGCGGATGGTTAATCGGCTGATAGTATCAGAGAGTTAACAACCAGTTAGGCACAAGTAAGGGTGGGGGATAGCTCAGTGGGTTTGAGCATTGGCCTGCTAAACCCACGGTTTTAAGCTCAATCCTTGAAGAGGCCATTTAGGGATCTAGGGGAAAAAACTGCCTGGGGATTGGTGCTGCTTTGAGCTGGGGGTTGGACTAGATGACCACCTGAGGCCCCTTCTAACCCTGATATTCTATGATAAGTCCCTCTTGCTGGAGACAGAAGGTAATATGAGGTGACTCTCAGTACCCTAAGAACTGTTACAGGCAGCCAACAGAAAAAAAAAAGGCCAGTGCAAATTTGGCTGGCATTTACAGACTTCTTATCACAGAACAGGGAAATAACTATCCCAGTATATACAACATTGCTGTGATCACACCTGGAATATTGTATTTAGTTCTGGACCCCACATTACCAAAAAAGATACTGACAGACTGAAGGGAATTCAGGAGAAGCAATAAAAATGAGCAGGTGGATGATTGGGTTACCTAAGAGTGAAGAATGTGGCACCTATCCAGCAAAGCGCATTTTAAAGTGTACATGGGATTACTCACATGCTTAAAAATAAGTATGTTCTTTGCTAGATCTGGGTCTAAATAAGCTAGCTCTTGATAGATTATCTATAATATTAATAAGGGATGGGTGTGGTAAGAGCCTACAAACACTTAAAGGCTGTTAATATGAGGGATTTTTTAGGATTGTACAAAAGGGCATAACTAAAAGCGGTTAACTTAAATTAAGTAAAGGGAAAATGGAGGGGAAATGTCCTAACAGTGGAATGTTTTAAGCTATGGATCAGTCTCTAAGGAAGAAAATTCTCATCTCTCGTCTGTTAGTCTATAAGGTGCCACAGGATTCTCTGCTGCTTTTACTCATCTCTTATGACATTTAAAACAGTCTGGAAGAATTGCCAGTGAGAGTGTACTTGTGTTTTAGGGTCATTTGCGATAATTTGCTGAATGTAAAAATACCTCCTAAGAGACAATGTAAGAGGCAGCAGAACGCAGGTTGAGAAACACTTGGTAAAATTACTTCTGCTTCTAATGTTAGTGGCACTTTAAAGGGATAATGGAATGTGCATGAGCTGTGTCTATGCTTCTATTCTCTCTTTGACAATGTAACTCTATGGAGAAGTTGTCAGATAATATAGATTTAGAGTCTTCCAAAAGAGCTTCTTCTAGGAATGGCTCAAACATTTTTACATGTTCTTAACAATTGGAAGAAAAAACTCCTACTGTTTTTCTTGTTGTTTGTGTTTTTTAATTTTACATAATTGATGGGCAAAATTGAGAAAACAAATGATATTAAAATTATTAACTAACACTACTCACAAAAATTCAGAGTGAATCAGAAAGCAATAAGAACTGAAGTAAAGATATAATAAAAGATAATTTTCCTACACAGGAAAATCAAAACATTGGAAAATAGCTCTAATTTAGCAGTAGTGGATTTTGCTGAAAGTGTACATGGAGGAAATTCATTTAAGGATATTATTTTTTTTACATTTGATCCTCCTTCAAGACTGTATGCGGTCTTTTAATTCTTTCAAGGGTTAATGCTGATTCTAGTTCCAAATTGGCAGTTGCTTTAGATATATTTAACATATATTTGTGCATACTCCTTTTACACCAGAACCACCATTCGAGAAGGTTTTAAGATATCTGAGATATAGTAAAAAAGCAGAGTTATAGTATTCTGGTAAAATGCCAGTTTTATCAGTCTTAACTAGAGTTACCCAGGCTTGATGTACAAGATTTATATTAAAACGATATTGCTCCTGTGTTACTACCAATATGGTTGTCTTATACCTAGCAAAGCTGTATATATAATGTTAAACACAGTGGGTGAAATCCTGGCCTCAATTCAGTCAATGGCAAAACTCTAATTGGCTGCATTAGGGCTAACATTTCACCCATTTATATAGATCCATACACAGTACATATCTTCATGTCTGTCAGAGTGCCACATCTGACTGGTCATCTAGTTTTTCTGCAATCTAAGTACAAGGAAGACTCAAATAAATATTGCAACTTGAATGTTTGGACACTCAACAGATGCTCCAGCTCTGAGTAAAGAACCAATATATAGAATATTGGCTTGGTACTATATAGATACTGCAGCACTCAGTGAAACAAGACTTGTTGGCAAGTCGCAGCTAGAAGAAGTACGTGCTGGTTACACCTTTAACTAGATTGGCATATCTGAGGATAAAGGCAGATGCTCTGATCTGATGTGGTGTAATGCTATCCATTCTTCAATTGTCTGCAAATTTGAATCACTGTCAAAAGATGTTAGCAACAGATTTGTGCTTCTCCATATCAGTCTTGCTAAAGGTTGTTATGCTTCTGCCATCAGTGCATATGCACTGGCAGTGATCCATCCAGAAGAGGATAAGGAGGACTTTCATCCAACCTTGCTTAGTGTCATCAGGGCAATCCCATGTAATGATAAGCTGATCATTTTAGGTGATTTTAATGCCAGGGTTGGTCACGGCTATGTATCACGGGCTAACATGATAGAATATCACCTAGTTGGTAATGCAGACTTGAATGGCTTTCCAAATGTGCTGAGTACCACCTAGGCATCACCAACAAAGTCTTTCAACAGGCCAACAAGTATAAGATGACCTGGATGCACGCTTGTTCAAAACACTGGCACATGATTGATTATGTTATTGTACAACAAAGAGATCACCACAATGTCAGGCTCACTCATGTCATGAGAAGCACTTTCTGCTGATCTGACCATAGACTCATGAGAAATCAAATGTCCCTTCATATTGCTGTCAAGCAACAAAGACAGAGACTCAAGCCAGTGAAGAAAATCAATATTTCCAGCCTGGAAAACTGTGACAAACAGTTCCAGACAGAAACTCATGGAAGCATTTTCCTTGGCTACAGAATCCTCAGTGAATGGTGAGACAGCCTGGAAACATTTTCAGGGCAAAAAATCAGGAAGGTCTCTTTAGGTGCCCTGCAAAGTTTATTTTTGTATGCAGTGTTGTAGCTGTCAGTGCCAGAATATTAGAGACACAAGGTGGGTGAGATACTATCTTTTCTTGGACCAACTTCTGTTACTGAAAGAGACAAGCTTACAAGATACATGGAATTCTTCTCCAGGTTTGTAAAAGTTACTAAGGTTGTCTCAGCTATATACAAAATTTAACAGATAGCTCAGCAGTTTGTAAACGTTTAGTTAAGTTTAGTTGCTAAACTATCGGTTCGATCTTTTATTTAGTTGTTACACTACTAATACCCTTCCCAGACTTGAAGAAGATCTCTGTGTAACTCAAAAGCTTGTCTCTCTCACCAACCAAAACTGGTCCAATGAAAGATATTACCTCACCCACCTTGTCTCTCTCAGTTTATTTCTGTCATTCGGTTCTTCCGCGATGGAATGATGGCCAGACTGGTAGAAAATAGCAAGTTATTGGATCTATTTCAGATCACCAATGGCACAAACAAGGTTGCATGCTGGCTCCCACACATGTTTTTTCCAGCTATGGGTATGGAAGTGTTTTGTGATACTGGCCAGAAGAGTATTTATCCAGTTCCACACAGAGGGGCAGTTGTTGAATCTACAGTTTCCATCCTCGCATAAAGGTGGCAGATTTACTCATCAAGAAACTTTTATTTGCTGATGACTGTGCACTGTCTGGTCACTCGATTGATGACAGTCAATTTATAATTGATGACTTCACTCTGGCAGTTAATCACTTTGGTTTCACAATCAGCCTAAAGAAAACTGAAGTACTGTATCAACTCGTGCTGCAGGATGTGCATCCCTACCATATTATTAAGATTGGCAATACTTCTCTCAAGTCCGTGAAGATGTTTTGCTACTAGGGAGCATGCTGTCATAGAATGCCTCAATTCATTATGAGATTACCAATTGCATAGCCAAGGCCAGCTCTGCATTTGGAATGCTGTCACTCCACCTATGGAATGATAGGAGCTTCAAAATAAGCACTAAGATAAATTTCTCTCATGCAATTGTGCTCACAATGCTTCTATATGGTTGTGAGACGTGGATACGATATGGCTGCCTCATTAGGAACTTGATCATTTCCATATGTGTTGTCTTTATCTGTTATCAGGGTCAAGTGATGAGACAAAATTCCCACTATCAAAATCCTTAATCATTGTTGGATGTCTGGCATTCAAAGCATGTTCATAAAAGATCAGCCACAGCGGTCTGAGCATCTCATTCATATGACTGATTTGAGAATACTCAAAGACATATTTTATGGTCAGCTAAAGCAAGGAATCTGTTTGTATGTGGCTGGTAAATATGATATAAAGATATACTGAAGTCAAACTTAAAAGCTACCAGGTTGAACCCAACAATTGAGAAGCAACAGCCCATGAGAGAGCAAGGTGGTGGCAGATTTGTCATGTTAACCACTTTGAACCAGGCAAACTAACACTTTATATGAAAGATGTGAACAGCACAAAGCAGAGATACAACAGCCTGCAATGGCCCTGGATAATCTTGTCTGTCCCACCTGTAACTGTGTTTGAGGTTTTCGCATTGGTCTGATCTCATGCATAGATGCTAGCCTATAGTGTTTGCTGAGTCTTTGTATGTTGTATTAGTGTAAGACTCAATCACACATCACTAAAGAGTAGAGCAAAGTTTCATTATACTCTTGTAAAATAGTGCCAATAAGACCATAACCCACTAACACAGAATATTTCTGAGCAGTTAGTAGTGAATTGCATTAATGATCAGAGCTATGTTATTAACCTTGGCACTACTTCATTCAATATTAATAACATTTGAAATAGATTTAGGTATTATCTTCAAGTGAAAGCAATATATGTCTATAATTACAAATCAGTAATCAAAATCTAATAAATAGAGATAAAAAGGTCTTATTAGCTGTGTTAATAAATGATTGTATATTGAAACAGCATTATAAAGAAGACATATATTGCACATATGCACCTATGATGAGGTTATACAAATAATGTGAAGTACTTGTTGTGTTTCAGTTATTTCCACAAATAACTCTTATTGATGTCAGTAATAATGATTTATATTGTCATAGGTATGATCCTGCATGTACTCATTGTCTTCAAAAGGTGCAAGATCAAGCCCCCTAGTGTCTTTCATTCAGAAGGATCCCAAAACTTAAAAAATATGATAAAGCTCCCCCTTCCTGTTTGTAGCATAAGTCAAAGAAGAAAATTTTATTGTAAATATATGGAATTTGTTGCATCCACCACTGAAATGTAGCAATCTCTGGGGTAAAAATAAAATATAGTAACTATTTAGCTGTATTAAAGAGGAGAAAAATGGAGGGAGCAGTGAAGCAGGCAGTTGAAGACCTGACAGCAAGAAGGGTAGGAGGGAGGCTGAAGCAAACAACCAATTGGCAGATGGAAAATAATGTCCAGAGTTTGAATTGTCTAACGCAGGGGTCGGCAACCTTTGGCACATGGCTCACCAGGGCAAGCATCCTGGCGGGTTGTGCCAGTTTCTTTGCCCACTGCATCTGCAGGTTCGGCCAATTGCAGCTCCCAGCGGCCGCGGTTCGCCGCTCCTAGCCAATGGGGGTAGTGGGAAGTGGTGCAGGCCGAGGGATGTGCTGGCTGCTGCTTCCTGCTGCCCCCATTGGCCTGGAACAGTGAACTGCAGTCAGTGGGAGCTGTGATTGGCCGAACTTGTGGACACGGCAGGTAAACAAACTAGTCCGGCCTGCCAGGTGCTTACCCTGGTGAGCTGTGTGCCAAAGGTTGCCAACCCCTGTTCTAATGTCTAGGACTTGTGAAAGTTTGGGATTGGCCTTAGACATAAACCCATGCCAATCCCCAGTTGCTTCAGTGCTGTTTCTTGCTGCTGAGGGCCATTCTGTTCCCAGAGCTTAGTTCCACTGCTGGAAAGTGATATTCTGCTTCCTCAGCCCAAAATGGGAGATGGTGTTGTGACAGTTATGGCAAGTTCCTGCAATATCTTGGACAAGCCTTATTAAGTTAGTTTTAAGTACCTTAGGAGTTCATTGTGTTAAAGATGCAAATGTTTATGTACAATCCCACAATAATGTCTCTAGGGAAGAGACATGACTAATGTAAATCCTGTGAAGTGTTATGAGCATCAAAGATCTCATTGTGCCAGACAAGAATGAACTTTTAGTTGCATGGATTTCCTGGGAAATACTTGGGAGAAGGGAAATGCAAATTTCTACCTCCAGACCCAATCTTCTGAAGCTAAGCCTTGAGGAGAAACCCATTGTCTGCTGATAACTGGTCCCGGGATCAAAGGCCCAAGTGTCAAAAGGGAGTACGTCACAGATTCACCTGAGCAATAGGTGTTACAAAATTATAATCACAGAAGAATTCCTGGGTGGGATCTGAAGGACTGAATCCTACCAGAACCCCTAGTAGAGTTGGGGAGAGGGGTGAATGCTGGTAAGTTTATTAGCATGCATGTAGGTTCTTTTGTTGTATTTTTGTTGTTTTCTCTCTTTAAGAATAAATGTGTTTGTTCAGAAAGAGCTGTTTGGTAACTTCTAACTGTGGGCAATTATGTTGTCTATAGGCTCTGAGGAGAAAGCAAAGCAGGCCTGCTTAGGCAATCTGAATTTGCTGGGAAACTTACAGTGTAGGCAGCAAACTGTGCAGCCTGGAAATACCCCTGTCAGGATGGAGTGAGACATGTGTCTCCACCCAAGAGAGATGATCTGGAAGCCTGAAACCAAGCACCCTTACTGGACCATGGAGGAGGAATACAGCTCCATTCGGCCTGAACTGTGATAGCTGTACCTGGAGCCTAGAAGGCCTACCTCAGTTGTGAGCCTAACTGTGGGAAAGTGGATGGAAATTTGTAAAATGGTTTAGATACACATAATAAAAAATTTTAGCAAATGTTGATGGGGGAAAAGGTAACAGAAGTCCAACTCAGACTATTTGTAAAATTAGTTGTTTGTAAAAATTAGCAAAAAATTAAAATCACAAAGACTGAATTAGTCTCAACAAAATTGCATTACCAATATAACGCAAGGACTATAAACCAGGAAAATGCGGAACCAGAAGTTAATGTACTAAACTTGGCATGTTGTCATGACCTGCCAGCTAGAATTGTGACATCAACAAAAAACCATTTCCCTCCACCTTCACTGTCCTGTCCCTTCTTCCCTTTGTGTCTATCTGTTTGTTAAAAGGAGGAAAAGTGGCCCTCTGTGAGAGGATGTCATAGGTTTCACCCCCACTCTGATCTTTAGGGTACAGATGTAAGGATCTGCATGAACACTTCTAAGCTTAATTACCAGCTTAGATCTGGTTTTGCTGCCACCATCCAGATGTCTGAGTCATCTGGAAAACTCTTGTCTTCCTCCGCAAAACCTTCCCCTCCCTGAGTAGCCTTGAGAGACTCCTCCACCAATTCCCTGATGAGTCCAGATCCAATTCCCTTGGATCTAAAATACAAGGAAGAATTACTCCTTCCCCCTCCCTTTTTCCCCGCACCAATCCCTGGTGAGTCCAGATCCAATTCCCTTGGATCTAAAAAAACAGGGAAAAAGATCAATCAGGTTCTTAAAAAGAAGGCTTTTATTTAAAGAAAAGAAAGGGGGAAAAAACCCCTCTGAGAGACAGCATACAAGTTGATCTCACAGACAACAGATTTAAAACACAGGAAGTTTCCCTGGGAAAACCTTAGTACACACAAGAATACCCAAATTTGTTTATTCCCCTAATTGCACAAAGACAAGTTACAAAAGAAAATAAACATAAACCTATTTATTCCTTTCTAAAACTTACTACTCTGATAAGAGGCTGGTTACTTCATCTTTTCCACTGCCGCTGAAACTGAAACTGACTCAAACAAAGGAAACTTCCCTCCTTTTGAAACATCTTGTTCCCCCATTGGTTCCTCTCGTCAGGTGTCAGCTAGGCTAGGTGAACTTCTTAACCCTTTGCAGGTAAAAAAGGCATTAACCCTTAACTATCTGTTTATGACAGGGGGTATGCTCACACGCTGGCCCTGCAAGAGCTGAGTTGGCAGATGGTCCAATAAGCTAATTAGCCTGCAAATGGGAGCGCTTTAGGCTGGAGGCAGCTAATTAGAGAGAAGCTCACCTGTGAGGGAGAGGTGGAATGTCTACAATAGATAGGAAATTGGAAACAGATGGGGAAGCAGAGAGAAGTCTGAAGTCACTCCTTGGAAGAGGCAGGGAAATGCAGCAAGGGACAGGGAATGGACCTCAGCTGCTGTATAGAGAGTCTCTAAGCTGAAATGTGGAGCAGAGGTTGGGCTTGGGTTCCCCTACCAGCCACTAAGGGAGTGACACTACAAGGCAGTGAATGGAAAGACTGCCTAGGACTGCTGAATGATGACTTTGGTAACTTGGAAGGGAGAAACATGTAGAGCAGTGATACTCAGACCTCATTGGTTCAGGAGCCAAATTAGTGATCAATATTACCCAAAAGAGCCACAGTAATGTGAACTCATTGTTTCATTTACTATAGTACTATATATTCATATTTAAACAGTATGATGGGAAATATTTAGCTTTTATATATAATTATTCTCATAGCACAATGACTGACCTGCTATTATTATTTTATCAACTACAATTGGTTAATGACAGTAAAAGCATCCTGATTGGTTAATAACTTAGATTGGTTAATAGTTAAATCATACAGGGTTTTAATATCATGTGCTGCAAAGAGCCACAGAGACACATTTAAGAGTCACTTGTGGTTCTTGAGCCTGAGTCTGAGTATCAATGGTGTAGAGTGACCTGGCCAGAGGGCTGAGTCATGAAGAGGAGAGCTGTGGCTCCTGAAAGTGAGGGAGGAGCTGCAGAGGAGAAATTGACCGATCCAATCCCCAGAACTACCAGGAGTTGGCACCATCCAGTAGTAATACAAGAAGTCAGTAATGGACTGTGCTGACAAGCACCCCGAGGTGAAGGGCAGAGAGAGAGAGACTGAAAGGCAGTTGAACCCCGCCATGAGGGCCCATAATGGAAAAAGAACCGCTCAGTAAAGATGAAAATGGAAATGCCCACAGTACAGACTTTCTTTGCTGAGGGAAATTGTCTCTTAGTGGGATTCTGGAATTGCCACCCCATAGAAGAGAGCTGAGAAGCGACAGGGGCAGGTCCCTGCTATGTGGGGGCAGATATGAGAGGACCAGCAGAGACTGTGGGAACCCCAAGTGTATTTACATGGTGTGGGTAGCTGGTCAACAGCAGCAGTTGTACAGAATCCTGCAGGAAAGAATCAAGAAGAGTTGTAAAATCCAGGAATGGTAAAGGTGCTCCAGGCCCAGGAAGCCAGAGGCCCAACCCCGAAGGTGCTATGGTTGTGGGAGCAGGGGGCACCTGACGAGGGAGTGCTCCTATTTGAAGGGAAGCAAATAGCCTTACCAGGAGGCAAGGACTGTGGTTAGGGCCCAGAGAGCTTCACCAAATAAGTGATTGGGTCAGAGGAGGACCTGATTTTGGTGTGAGGAAAGGGGCCTTGTAAAGAGGCATTACCCCCGCAAGGAAAAGAAAGGGAGTCAGGGAAAGGGCCAAGATCTGAGGAAATAGAGAAAAGAAGAGACAGGGTCCCATAGGAATGGCAGAGAACTCCAAGAGGCAGGTAAAGAAAGGTAAGGTGAAATTGGAGGGGGGGAGAGAGAGACCCCCAGGGAGCAGGCTGCAAAGAAGTAGTCTACAGTCACTCCCTGGGAGGATGGAGCTTGGACTGGCAAACCCAGAATGAGGGGAAATCCAGATAGGTAGGAAGAAGCCCAGGGAAACAGCAAGGGATAGGACCATACAGCCTTTGACTGCTTGTTATAAGGTTCCTGGGCTGGAATCACAGTATACAGGGCAGGTCTGGGTTCCCCCTATCAGCCACTGGAAAGTGGCACAGGGTGCTGGAAATGCCAGCTGGACAACTGGTCCAGAAAAACTTTGAATTTCCTGGAAGGGGAGGACCTTAGTGACCTGTCTGGAAGGCCAAGCCATGAACAGAAAGCTGCAGCTCCAGGAGTGAGAGGTCACAATGTGAAATGGATGACTGGTAGAGATACCGTCAGAGGAGGGCAGTGCTGGCAAGATCAAATCCCTAGAGACACCAGGAGGAGGCACACGTGCAGTAAACAGACCTTGTGACATCATCATTCACATCTGAGAACTGAGCAACAGAACTTTTCCTCCCCACTAAGAACGTTGTCCAGCTAAATAAGGGAGTCTAACTGATATCCTCTCTTAAAAAGAGGCTTTGATAGGTTTTGGTTAAGTTTGTGTTGCATAATCATTTAATTTCAACTTTAAACTGTGTTATAACTTGTTTTAATTAGCTTCTTTTACATATCTTAATAAATTCTTAAACTTTGGCATGAATTTAGAGAGATTGCCATGAAACTAACAGACCAAATTATGAACTTTATTTAAAACTGTTTAATGTTGTACAGTTTCAGGTTCATGTTTTAACACCTGTAACTCTTTGGGCCCATTTATTCCATTTAAATTCATACAACAGAGGATGCCTTGTAATGGATTCCCTTATCTTTTCGGCATTGGGTATGGCAGTTACCCAATTCTGCACCTCAGGTTCCTGTTTATCCTCTCATCTGTAGTCTCCATCCTCAGGTTGGGCCAGCTTGTGATGTTTTAGGTCCTTGGCCCTCCGGCCAAAGTATATGTCTTCCCCTGCCAGGGTAACCAAGTGTTCAAAACAATTCAAAACAGTCATAAACCCTTCCTAGGCTCAATTCCAGCCATTCCTGGGCTCTACCATAATTTAAACCTTTGATGTTGGGCTCCATAGTCCTTTGGCTCTCCCAAGCTCAGTCTTTTACCCAGCTGATGTAAGACTAAACAATTCCTTCATTCCTCTTGGATTAAATAGTCTCTTACCCTGATGATACAGCTCTAACCGGTTTCTTGGCTCCCCTTGTACTAAATAGCTCTTTCCTTCCCCTTTCTAGGTCACAGCTTTCATCCCACTTGCTGCAGGGGAGTCAAGGGAGACATTGCACATTGGGAACCTGAACAATACTGGTGCCAACATGTAGCCAATGATTTTAGTTTATTGTTCATGTATTGTGTAATGTTATGACTAACTAATACGTTATGTCATATATAACCAGTGTATGCTAAATAGAGTTAAGTTGTAGAATTATAGAAGTATAACACTGATCAGTAGTTAGAAGGGATAATTATGTATTAGTCATCTAAGCAAGTAGTGCTGAAATGCAAGGTCTACAGACTGAGGCCTGTAAGATTTTAGCTTAGCCATACTAAGCCATAAGTTTAAGAAATGCTTGACATAAGTGACCAAAGAATGCCCCTATGCCACAAGATTATGAGAAAAGATGCTCCACTTGACCTGCTGTTCACAAACAGGGAAGAATTGGTAGGGGAAGTAGAAGTGGGTGGCAACTTGGGAGGCAGTAACCATGAGATGATCAAGTTCAGGATCCTGACAAAAGGAGGAAAGGAGAGCAGTAGAATACAGATCCTGGACTTCAGAAAAAGCAGACTTTGACTCCCTCAGGGAACTGATGGGCAGGATCCCCAGGGAGACTAAAATGAGGGGGAAAGGAGTCCAGAAGAGCTGACTGTATTTTAAAGAAACCTTATTGAGGGTGCAGGAACAAACCATCCTGATGTACAGAAAGAATAGCAAATATGGCAGGCAAACAGCTTGACTTAACAGAGAAATCTTCGGTGAGCTTAAACACAAAAAGGAAACTTACAAGAAGTGGAATCTTGGACAGATGACTAGGGAGGAATATAAAAATATTGCTCAAGCATGCAGGGATATAATCAGGAAGGCCAAAGAACCATTGGAGTTGCAGCTAGCAAGGGATGTGAAGAGTCACAAACGATTTTTATAGGTATGTTAGCAACAAGAAGGTCAGGGAAAGTGTGAGACCCTTATTGAAGCGGGGAGGCAACCTAGTGACAGATGAAGTGGAAAAAGTTGAAGTACTCAATGCTTTCTTTGCCTCGGTCTTCACAGGCAAGGTCAGTTCCCAGACTACTGCACTGGGCAGCACAGTATGGGGAAAAGGTGAGCAGCCATCAGCGGCGAAAGAACAGGGTAAGGACTATTTAGAAAAGCTGGAGATGCACAAGTCCATGGGTCTGGATCTAATGCATCCAAGGGTCTTGTTAGAGTCAGCTGATGTGATTGCAGAGCCATTGTCATTATCTTTTAAAGCTCGTGGTGACTGAGAGAGGTCTTGGACTGTTAGAAAAAGGCTAATGTAATGCCCATCTTTAAAAAAGGGAAGGAGGATAATCTGGGGAACTACAGACTGCTTAGCCTCACCTCAGACCCTGGCTGGGATGATTTAGTTGGGAATTGGTCCTGCTTTGAGCAGGGGGTTGGACTAGATGACCTCCTGAGTTCCCTTCCAACCTTGATATTCTGTAATGTACCAATGGGTGATATTATGAAAAAATAACAGTAAGAGTAATTTTTTGCTTACAAGATACCTAGTAGTCACATTTTTATAACATATGCTCTAACCGCAGGGTGCACTATGTGCATAAGTGCTACCATGGTATAGTCAGAAACACATTATAAAAAGAAGGTGTCCAGATTAGGAAAACTGAACTCCCTACAGGAAACTCCAGCAGGAACCATTACTCTACTGATGATCAATCCATGAGAGACCATCAGCCCCTAACATTATCTAGGATGATGTGAGTATAACTACATTTGTAACTTGTTCATAGGTCTTGTTAGAATTTCTATATTCATGGGTAATCATAACTTTAACTGTAACTTTAATAAAACTTCTAAAACTGACTAGACCTTGTACTTGTGAATGTATGTGTGGTCACTACCCTTAGTGTTTATGTGCTCCTGGAGACTCTAAATCTGAAGCAAGTAGCAGAGGTGACTTTCACTCTGAGTTTGAAACTGTAGCCACCGCAGCCAAACCCAGGGTAGTGTAATATCACATTACAAAACTCACTTTAAATAAAAGAAAAGGGTACAATATCATAGGTCAATCCCACACCATTACTGTGTTACCTCACCCTTTTTCCTTCACTTGCTTTAAAGCTCCCCAGAATTATTTTGTTTATTTGTTTTCTTCTTTCTTTGTCTGTCTTTAGGACTCTTCACAAGTTCCCTTCACTACAGCCCGCTTCGGGTTGCCTCCCTAACTTTGCTAGTCTTACCTTGTCTCTGGGCACTTTTCTTTTCAGAGAAGGGTGCTCCTATTGTTCCTGGCACTTCTTCCCAACATGCTTTACAGCAGCCTAGATTTCCCAGTATCCCTCTACAAACTACACCCCTCAGAATTCGTTGTTCTGTGATGAACCAGGACCGTGTCCATAGTTGGCTTTTAGTCATGCTGCATGCCCTATCTCAAACTGCTAGGGCGTGGTGCCCCAGAGGTAGGGGCTTGTAGCAGGGACAAGTCTGAGGCCTCTTCTTGTCTTGCTGCCATATCTTCCTGTTGTTACTCAAGGAACTCCAAAAATGAGGAGGCTAAGGTGGAGGGAGAACAGTTCAGACTTTGTAGGTTTGTACTCTGTTTTCATCTTATTTAAACCAAAGAGCTGACATCCAGTAATTCTATTGCACATCTTGTAATTCTGTCATCCTGAATTCATCCAAAGGTGCCTTATTTACCACAAATAATTAGCAGGTTCTAGGAATGCACCCTTCCCCTACCCCCCACAAAAAAAATCTCTATCAAATTACAAAACCAATTCTGCATTCCAGAACTAGAGTCAATATACATTATAACTGGAGTGATTGTAAACTGCTGATATTTTATTTTTTAAAAGATAGGATTACCTGATACTTTAGATGTTATCATTTTTTTGCAGAAATAGAAACAGCAGATTGTTTCCTTCTTGCAGTAACACATTCTTTTGCAGGCACACAGAAGGCTGATATTTAGGAATTTACAGTAGATACATTCTCTGGAATGTCTTGGACAAAATATAATTTAAGATCTCCCCCAGCTATAGTGCCTGACCACTTCTTATTGACATGCTCATGGCCTATTGAAGGTTCTATCTTCTATCAAAGTTAGTACTACAGCCAAATGAAAACTACATTTTAAAATTCTACTTGGGTAACATATTAGATGCAGGAATTTTGCTTATAGTTTCTAAAATGTATTGCCGTGTCCCTAATGTTGTTAAAGTTTATCTTTAATGTTACAGATTCTTTGTTAATATGCTTTTAAGGCTGGATTCAAAGGCTACATCTTATTTGGTATATTACAGCTTAGGTAGTATCGGTTCTGCTTTCGGGATTTGGGTTTTTTCCCACCTTCCCATTCAGGCACACTGTAGTTCCCTCACTTCAGCAATGTAAGAAAGGTAATAGTGACAGTTATGGCAGGAGAAAATATTTTAAGAGAGGCAAGACTTTTTTCTGTCTTTCATTGGACAGCTGTTTTTCTGACTGTTTATGCCTGGCATGGAGCCCATTGCTATCTTTCAAATAAAAAACCATTGAGACCTACATGTTCTTGATATTTCTGTAGCATATTGAGGCAAGCTGAAATGCGATATATTTTTTGGAACTTCTGTTACCATTACATTTTTACTTTATGGCTGTAAAATATAATCATTAGAAAGCAGTCTGAAATGAACTGTTGGCTTTCGAGTCAGATATATCAGGGTCAACCCCAGAGGCTAATGTCAGTATAATGAATACAGTACTCCTGTACTGCTGTTAAATTAAACTTCATTTTAATTAGCATTGCAATCCTATACGTCAGCTTTAATTACTCTAAAACTTATTCCTCTGGTCACTTGGTATCAATTTTGATGTCCTTCAACTATATATGTGTCTGAAGTAGACTCTCTGGGATAGATCCTGGCCCACACCAAGTCTGCTTTATGCTTTTCTGGTGGTGCAAAGAAAACTTACAGCTGGCATAAGTGGTAGTGAAAGGAATTCTTGAACAACACAGAGGTACTATATTTGGCTCTACACTGCCCCATATGTAACTGCATGTCAAGGGAAGCAAGCATGGCTGGAATGCAGTGTGTAATTCCTGGCTGTGGCAATGGCCCTATTAGAACAGCCACAGAAGTGCTCTGACTTAACTTACACTGGGAGTTTAGTTGGGTTTGGATTTGAGGACTATAAAGGTGTACAGCTACTTTTGCCAGCACCCTCAAGTCACAGCACAGCTTAGATCAGATGTCTATAAATATGAGTGTGTCAAAATTAGATAGGGTATTTTACTCATAAATTTGAACTATTTCAAAATAAAGCAATCCAAAAATATTTCTTTTTCAAATTTCTGGTTATTTTTATGCACACTGACTGCGCAAGCGTTGTGTGGAATAATATGATGTAATTGACAACTGTCAATGCATATGTACAATGGACTAAATTAAGGTTTCACAAGAAGACTTAATTCTGGTATTTCCTATTTTTTTTGAGTGTTTGACTTTGCATTAACATTCTTATAATACAGGGGAGGGGAGAGTTGTGTGTAATGTCCTAGGTTTTTAAAACAGCAAATAGAAATTCCATCATCTAACTAATCTTTTTTTCCCCCCAGTCTATCTAATCTATCTGTTTAGTGGACTTCATGAAGTCTCTGACACTTCTCCCATTAAGAGGTCAGAACTCTGGTTGAGGTAGGGATTTTGGGGGGTGATTGTGGGGGTTGGGAATTTTCTGTAGGTATTCTGATACTTCAGCAGGTGGTGGGTGTCAGTTGAGAATGAAATATATAGTTTATTGCTATGGCATCTCACTATCTCCTCTAGTGGTTTCAAGTAAATATTGATGAAGGTATAGTATGCATCCCTGTGGGATCCCAGAGGTGAGGGTCTTCAGAGGACAAGCAGTTACCCATCACCACTATCTGAGTTCTTCTGGAGAAGGCTGATGGAGCCACTTAGTGGAATGGCTTCTCCTAGTATTGGTGTGTTAGCGGAGAGGTCCAGATGCCTCAGTATGGAGATTTTACCTGTGTCAATGGCCATTTATGAGATCATCTATTAGTGTTAGTAGAACAGTCTCTTGACTGTGAGGCATCTAGGATGTTGGCTGATGTTCCGTATTTCTGGAGCTCGGCAGTTACTTTTTCTATCATGTTGACACCATAAGGATAGTCAGCAACATTGGAACCTTTAGATCCAGAGCACAGACCTCGGTCACTTGAACTGTAGGAGGAGTAATTAATAGTAGTACATGGTTATCATCATCTATGAGGACCACAAAGTACCCAGAGATGGGAGAGAGAGTTTTCCAGTGTGTTTCACAGCTATTTGCTGAAAGCAAAAGAATGTTCAGACTCAGGAGTCTTGGGTTCCCTTCCAGGTTCCAGAGGGAAGTGTATGCTCTAGTGATTATAGACTCTTCTCCTCGCTGGCCTGTCGCTGTCCCAAATCTGTCTCCTTGCCCAGCCAGCCCCCGTCTCCTCCTCTCAGGCTACCTTTCTCAGATGCTGCCAGCCTTCCAGCCCCACTCTCCCTCTCTGTGCTCCTCATCCCAGTCTTCCCCACAATTATCTTGCTCATCCTTGGCCAGTCTCCCCTCCCCAGGCTCTTCAGTGTAGCCTAGGGGTATAGCTATTTGCTAGGTAAGGCATATAAGTTAAGGCAGTAATGCAATGAACCTAAAAGCCTCAATGCCTGTAAGACAATAGCTTAGTTAAATAATCAAGGCCTAGGAGTCCAAAAACCCTTAGCATTAGCAGCTACCCAGGAGTAACCTTAGATCATAAGATATCGCAAGATAGAATGTTATAATAAACAAGAATGACTAAACACAAGATGCCAGTTTCTATCAACTTTAGATATTTTACGTTAGGAACATTAGCAGATGCCTGACCACACGAATGCCATGGTAACTCATTGACATATATGCTAATGAATTTGAGGTAAAGGCCTAGTAACCTATGGGAAAAGAGCACCCCAATATTAGGAGGATAAGGCAGAGAGGATGAAGCCCCATACTGAATTTGGATTAGGCATAGTGGACATCCACATAACACATTATAAAAGCTGTATCCCAGCCTCCATGCCTTGGGAGATGCCAGGATGCTAACCACAGGTGATGGTGAGGATGATGACTAACCCTTTGGGTTTTTCTGCAAGGGAGGGTGTGACCATATGGATACTCAGAGGCAGGACATTTAGACCATTGTATATCATTTATCTACTTTACTGGGTTGGAGTGTTTGTGATTTTGCTAACTGTGCCAATAAAATACCACAGGGAGAGAACACTTTTCCTAAATATAACTGTCTCCTTTGTGCACCCCAAGGTCCTCATAATAACTTTAAAAGCAGCAAAGAGTCCTGTGGCACCTTATAGACTAACAGACATATTGGAGCATCCGATGAAAGCTCATGCTCCAATATGTCTGTTAGCCTATAAGGTGCCACAGGACACTTTGCTGCTTTTACAGATCCAGACTAACACGGCTACCCCTTTGATACATAATAACTTTAATATTTCTGGGACTGGTCATGAGGCTGAACACTGCCAAACTACACAATGCCAACTGGGAACTAACGTGTAATCTATAGCTCAGGATGCGTTGACCTCAGTCTCCACTTGCCCCCCAAGAGCTTCCAAGCCCCCCTGGATCCCAGTCCCTGTTTCCTTGTCCAGCTTATCCTAGTTTCTACTCCAGATTCTTCCCTTCACTCTGGCTCCCAGTTACATTCTCCTTGCCCAGCTAGTCCCATTCATTCCCTGCCTCCAAGCTCCCGCACTCAAGCTCCCTTCCCAGATTCCTTGTTCCAAACTGCTCCCTCTGCCTTCCTGCTCAGTCTAGGTTTTTTTGCCTCTACATTTCTCCTACTCTGCCATGCTGCCTGGGAGCCAGCGAGGGAGCATTGGGAACAGAGGAGTTAGTGTCTCTTTGCTCTCAGTTGCTGGGAAATCCCTATTCAGCCTCAACATCTCTGGGCTGGAGCATGATCATATAAACAGAATCTTTGGAGAATTTAATTTCCAAACTGCACCAAGTCTCTAGTGAGCATGTGTGAAGTGGAATTTTTTGAGGTATTATGACTTGAACAAATGTGAATATTCTTTCACAGGAACCGCAAAAAGCACATCCCTGACCCCTTTGCCAAATTTCAAATCCCTGCTGCAAAGCAAGGAGGTACTACAGTTTCTCAACAAAATGGTTGTAAGCATTTTTTTAACATGAATAAAACAGCACATTTTCCACTCATTTGTCTTTCAGAGCCATTTTTACAGAAACTTTACAACAAACAAAAACCTGAACATGGACATCTGACATGGAAAATGTCAGCCCAAATGGTTAAAGTTTGGCAAAGTTATTCACAACTCAAAACAATGTAATGGGAAGTGTCAAGCAATCTTTGCTACAGGTAACATTACCATCTATGCCTCTAATATTGTGTAACATAACCAGTTCTTCACTTGCAAGATTAGACCTCTAGAAAAAAGAGTTGCTAAGAACCCGTTCTTACAACAGCACCTGCGAATCTATCTGAACCAATGTTCAGACAAAAATTCACTCCTTTCTGTTCAAACTTGGAAGGCTTTGTACAGATGCAGGTACCACACTGTCCTGTAAGTTTATGCTGATAATTGCTTCTTTTTCTAATATTTTAACATTATTATCAAGTGTATTTGGAGGAAGGTTTTTTTTTTTATTTGTAACAACATTTGTATTCTGAGGTCTGTAATTCAAACAAAGGCACATAAAATTAGTTGTTATATCACAAGTTTCATCAAGTACAGACTGCATGTGTTTGTGCTGTTTATAATTACCAGGTTTAAGTTTTCTTTTTTTTTTTCATGTTCCTTTAAAGTAATGTCTTTGCTTGCTTTACAGTTTATCTGTTCTGCACTGATCTCACTGTCTTTTTCCAGGAAGAACTGACAGATGCTTTAATAAAGAATGGCCAGCTGGTTTATAGACAGAGAGGCACAATCAATTTAGGCTACAGTTTAAAAGTACATAAAACATCTGTACCCTACTAATGAGTTTTAATAGCTTTGCATTTTGTGTATCATACCATTCAAAATATCCATAATTAAAGGAACATTTTGTTAATGAAATCTCCCTCTGAATCGTTAAAAGAAACAACTTCTGCATTTCCTAAAGACTTTTCCAGTCATGCTTGGCAATTTTCTTTTTTCTTTTCAGTTATTTCAACTTTCAAAATATAATTATTGTATATTGATTTGCCCGATGTACAAAATTACTTCTTTTCAATGCTGTCACTATCTAGCAGTTGTTAGTTGTTTCTCATTGTAATGCTGCCTCTGATTTCCAGAGAAGCCATAAGCTGGTAAATCACTAAACAGTGGCATAACCATTTAAATAGATAGCACACATATTGAGGGGTTGGGGTGGGAAGAGAATACTGTGTGTTGTAGTCTTATAAAAATATGATTATATAAAATTGATAGGTATCACTGACAAATGATAGAAGCCTTCAGGTAAACAAACAAATGGAGAATACAAACACAAACTTTTTTCAGAAATGAATGATTGTACTCCCCACTACAGAGAACACTCACACATTGTATTCTTTAGATCCCAGTCATTCATGGTGAATATAGGATTGACAGCCTCCTATCCAGGTCTTATTTCTTCTTGTGCACATGTACCATGTACAAAAGCAGAGGGAAAGCTTTGAAAGTCACCAGAGGAGATGAATATGTGTTTATGACCCCAGATCTGCATCTGGATCTATGTTAGGACAGACATTTAGTAGGGCTCTGTAGTGGTGCCAGGGTCTGCCCATGTGACTCTTACTGCAGGAGTAGGACTTTTGCAACTTTTGGACATTGATAGTAGTTTAATCACAAACACACAAGTTAAAAATGAATGGACCTTGAACAAGCTAGAGATGGCTTCAAAATTCTGATCTAAATAAAATTGCCATTGACATTTCTATTTTTAAATATTTGTGAGCAATTCAGACACATAGCCCCCCATCACTATAGTAACTAGCATAGATTTCAAACATCCCAGATTGTACAGATGTTTTTGATAGTTGAGAATTCACCCTACATGGGATTTAGGCACATCCTTAATTTTATTTAGTTAGCCTTTTAAACACTGCTGATCCCAGACTCTGGGACCCCTTGACATACACACAAAAACAATACTGTCCAGTTTAAACAAAAAACAGCAGTCACCAACCACTGATATTTTGCCACACAAAAAGCAGTCTACAAAACGAAAACTTGCCCACCTCCAATAACAGAAAATCTGAAACTCCCTAATAAGCACCCACACAGCCCTAACCTGAACCTCCCACAAACTTCAGCTTTCCCCAAACATCTGTCCAAATAGATGGGGTTTACAGAACACCCTAAAGATATCTGGGATATTTTGGACCAATGTAGGGAATTAATTCCCAAAGTTGAAGGGCCTTCACTGGAGAACACCCTTCTGGCAGTTCACTCTTTCTTGTATATCATGGGAGCGCCAGCTTTTGTGTCTTTGCTGGTCTCATCTGTGGTAGTATGACATGGGGTGAGTGGCAAGTCCCAGGCCATGTAGACCTTTGTAAGTCAGAACTAACATTTTAAGATCCACCCAGAAACCTTCAGACAAGCAAGGCAGATACCACACAAACAGTGGTTCATGGAGAGAAACATGACCCCTAATTTCAATGTTGGCTTTTTTCTAAGAGGATTCAAATGGTTGCACATTATAGCCGTTTTATTTTCAAGTGAAAAGGGCATGGATGATGGTAGCAAGGTTTTCATCATCATCAAGAACTGTCTCAACTTCCCTCTTGGATTAAAAAAAACAACATTCTGATCCCTATAACATTGTCTAACAGCTATAAGATTGTTGAACAGCACCTGAGAAGCTCATGACTCCCAGATTGCGAACATGACTGGCAAATAGCACACACACCCAAAATCAGAGAGGTGAATAATTATAACCTTTGCCACAAACTCAAATTGCTTCACTTAAATTATCATGATCTCTGTCTTCTCTGGATTAAATCTTAGGAAGCTTCCTCTCATCCATGCCCCATTTGCTAAACCACACAATATACCTTATTTTCTGGATGAGATAGAATGGAGATCTTCTGTATCTGTAGCATTACAGATGTAGGGAAAAAATTGGCCTCTTTGAAGTCAATAGCAAAATTCCCATTGATTTCAGTGGAGACTTATTTCACCCAGTCTTTTACTCCCAATCTAAATTGTTTCTTTTCGATGTAATCAGAAAATTTATCTGCATCCATCTCATCAGATCTTAAAATAGTCTCCCTTGGGAAGTGATAGGAGCCCCATCACTTAAGGCACAGAAAAATTTTGAACTGAACAGAAACCTGAGTGAGATATTGTACATCAGGAAACAATACTGTATTAGAAAGGTGATGGACTTGATGACTTAATAGGCCTTTTTCATCTACAATTTCTGTGCTTGTTGTGTCATTACACCCCATATTCTTCATAGAGATGTTATGCTATGATTATGGCATAACTATATGATGTATTTTATACCAGATAGGTCATGTGAGGCATCATTGGAAAAGTTATGATTTACTAAATATGATTATCGTATTTGTATGCATGTATCATTTTTGGTCTGGAGTTAGGAATATTGTCTGTGCATCTATAACAAATGTGATTACACCTATGGAATGTCCACTAGACAGAATGCAATCAATCTGGCTGGCTGGCTGGCTGGGAAGGCCATTAGACAGAACAATAGGTCTTTGAAGATGCTAGTCTCCCATCAGGAAGGCTTCCTGGAGACGTTGCAAACAGCCTCTGCATTATGGCTGCAGGAGCATGAGACCCAAGTCACCTGGTACTGGACTCCATGATAATACTAGTATTTTTCCACTGACCAGGGGTGTGAATTTTATGGGGAGAAAAAGGATTCCTGCCATATGCAAAAACTATTTAAGGAAGGGGAGTAACATCATCGTGGTACATTCTTCATTGTCTTCCCTTCCACGAAAGAGGACTGCTGGAAACACCTGAGACAAAAAGCCTGGAATGGGGAGAAGGACTGAGCCCGGGCTAGAGGGTTGTCTGGCCTGTGAAAGGAATATCTGGAGTTTTAAGATGCGAGCAATTGCAACTTGCTTTCAAAAATCTCTGCAATATGTCTAAAACAACATTTAGGGTGAGAATTTGCTACTTATAGCCAATTTCTTTAGTGTATTAAGCTTAGATTGTGTGTTTGTTTTATTTGCTAGGTAATCTGCTTTGATCTGTTGCTATCCCTTATAACCACTTAAAATGTACCTTTTGTAGTTAATAAACTTGCTTTTGTTTTGTCTAAAACGATGTGTGTGGAAATCATGACTTGGGGGCAGAAAGCTGTGTGTATCTCTCTCCACATTGATGTGATAGGTGCAAATTGCATGCACTTACGCTGTACAGTTCTCTGTGCAGTGCAAGATGGTACAATTTTTAGTTTACCCTCTAGAGGGGGTGTGCGCTTGAGTTCTGGGCAATTCCTCAGCTGAGCCTATGCAGAGCTAATCTCAGCATCTGTGTGAATAGCTGTAGCTGGGTGTTTCCCTACCTGAATGTGTGCTGAAGCCTAGGGAAGGGTTTGACAGGCTGCATAGCAGTACAGTATAAACGGAACCCAGGTGGGGGGTCAGGCGGGCTCAATGTTACCTCAGTTCCAAGTGGCACCCCAAGATGGGAGAGGGGAACCCATCACACCTGTATTAACCTAAATGTCTTTTAATTTTGAGCAGCTAAGTGCTTTGAAGGAACAATGGTAAAAACAGGCTATTCATACTCTACAAATAATACATATTGAGAAAATTATCAGCAAAAGCTTCTAAATTACTGCCTGCAGGTTACTGGGATGTAGAAAGAAATAGCAGTGCTTTTATATCCTTAGGATCTGGGGGGGGGAAATGATTTCAATTTTGTTTATGTTGACAGTTTCATTAATTTTTTTGTATTGAAGTCACACTTTTATTGAAGTTTCTACTGTAGCAGAAATTTTAATTTGTCTGTATTGACCTTTCCTATTAGCAAAAAAAAAAGCCTTGAGAAAGAATGAAGGTCTTTTCTGTATTCCACATCTTTAATAGGGTTTATTGGTTTCTGTTGAGTACAAAATGGATATCTATAATATCAGCATAAAAGGGGGGGAAATGAGCAAATCAATACTACCACTTTTATCATTTTTTTTCTTTTCATTTTCTTTAGAACCAAAAACCTGCTTGGTTACCTCTAAAAAATAAAATCTCTGTATGTCATTGTCAATGTATCCTTGGTAACAATTGTACATCAAACCAGATGCAAGTTCACATCATTTAGTAAGTATGTATTTTCATTACTATTTATACAAGTATAATAAAACAACAAAGAATATGACTTCTGCAAACACTCAAAGAGGAATAGAAATGAGAAACATAAAAATCAATCAGGTTTAACTTTGAAATTCTCCAGTGATTTTCATTCATATTACCGTATACCTGACATTGATGTGAACTCTACTAATTATATGGGAATGTTTGTGAATGTCAAAGATTTAAGGTTTTAACTATTAAAAAAGAGAGGCAAAATCTAAATGCTTTTCCATTCAGCATCTTTTTTTTTATAAGAGACTGCAGTCCAAATTCATCATCTAATGACTTTTGGTTGGGCAATTTCAACTGTTAATGAATAAATGGCATCCCTGTTGTGTTAAACTTAAAAACAATTGTTTGATTTTTTGATGATGATGAAGACCTGTAGATTTTACCTTAAAACAGCTTTGAAGTTGTCTGACTTTCAGTAGTTTCTAACAGAACCTGAATTTTTCTCACTCCTAGTCTACCTGCAGCTGGGAAATACAATTCAGTATCAATAAGCATAAGATGAAAGCTCCACTTAGAAAGAGACAACATTGCCATTCCTGGAACTGAAATGCTGTTTCATTGACAGGCATTGATAAAATACATTTTCAAAATTCATTTTCTTTTAATATCCAGTTGCCTTTATTCACTACTTACTCAGATACAACGCCTACTGAAGTCAATGGGAATTTTGCCTGATAAGGAGTAAGGACTCAGGATTGCATCCTATGGAACTCTTCCTTATACAGGTGTAATTAACGAGTAACTCCACAGAAGCCAATAGAGTCAATCCCGTGAAAGTGAGAGGTGAATCAGCTCCCATATTCTTATTTATCAAATATTTATTTAGCTCTTGTATCTGTTCCTAGAAATCCCAACCATTTTACTTTAAGGAATTTGTGTTTAAATGACCCTGGAATTGGGGGAAATTCCAAATGTGAATGTTGGCTTACTGTACAGTGCACAAAGAGTGTTCTGCATTGACTCAAGAGTGGCATTTGGGATGAATTGTTTGAATAGAAAGAGTATATAAGAGAGCTGAAATATACTACTTTATAGTATAAATAATTAAATATGAATTGGGCCAGCCACAGTAATACTGGATTTATAGACTGGTGGTTAGGGAATACCCTTGAGATTTAGGAAACCCAGGTTCAAGTTCGTGCTCCAAAACAGGGAGAGCAGGGACTAGAACCTGTCTCCTGCATCCCCACTCTAACCATTAGGATTTTAGCTGTACTGGGGGACATGGCTTGTTCTCTCTGGTTTTCATGAATAGTTCCTTCCTGAACCTGAAAAACCACCCCCCCAAAATCAGAATTTTCCAATGAAAAAACATTCTGTCCAAAAATTCCTGACCTGGTCTCCCAGGAATCCACAACCTCAGAGTGTTGCAGAGAGGTGACTGCCCTGAAGACTGAAAGAAGCAATGTTCTGTATTTGTACAGCCCAAAGCATAATGGGATCTTGGTCTATGACTGGGACCTCCTGGTTGCTATGGTTAGACATATAATTGATAGATTTAGTTCTGGAAGTGCATCTTGTTCTTTGACGCCACCATCCGAGAGCTCAAAAAGTAAAACTAAAATAGAAATACAGAAGTAAAATATTTTTTCACCTGTCTTTCATGTTGTATGTATCCTTGTTACTAAGCATGTTTCTTTGCATAAATGTCTATAACAAAAGATCAGCAATGTCTATCATTGGTCCCATGCAGTTTTTTTCAGATCACTGTTAGGGCATTTCTATCTTATCCTCAGGCCAGAAGGGACCACTGTAATGATCTAGTCTGACCTCCTGCATAATACAGACAATAGAACTTTCTTTAAAAAAATTGATTTTTTTTGTTTACCAAAAATTAGGTTTTGGAGAAAAATGTTTAGTTTTTCTCCAAAACCTAAACATTTTCATTAGAGCTAATTTGAAATTTCCTGAAAAAAATTTTTTTTTTCTACCAGTAAATGCTGATTTGCGAAAACCAAAACTTTCTCTGGGAACATGATGATTTTGACAAAATTCTGATAGAAACCTGCCTGGTTTCCTGACAATTTGTCCATGTGGTTTCTCTGCAAACCTGCCTGGTGGACTGTTGGGGAGCCTGAGACTCCCTGAGCTCAACTTTCCAGATTCACGACTCTTTGACAGCATGATCTCCAAAAGTCCCTGGTTCCGGAGCAACCCACTGGGCAAGTCCCACACTGATGAATCCTTCGTTTGTCACCTGGTGGGCTCTGGGGGTTTCCAGGCTCCCCAGCAGGTAGCCCTGGTTGGGGACCCCAGGACCCATAGTTCCCAGGGACTCACTAATCCCTGAATAATAAGGCATCCAGTTCCCCTCCTGCCCAGCTCCTTCCTGCCATCCAATGAAAAATTCCCAGGTTTTATTTGTTCTGCTATGGAATGGATTTGTTTTTCAATGTCTCCAGATTTTTCACAGAGCAGAAAATCCCTTTGCTCTAACTCTGATAATGATTACAGTGAAATTATTAATATTTTCAAAAAAAAAAAATCAATTTTTTTTAAAAATAAAAATTCATAAAATGCATGTGTTTCTAACAGTTCAGAAAGAAAACAGCTGTGAACTTTTTCAAGAAAATAAGGTTTGACCCTCACTAGTTACCAATAAAATTTCTTCTGTTGCCATATCTAGTGAAACATACCACAGAGCAATTCTTCTTTTTTGAATGGATCATTGTTGATTCTTTTAATTTCCAACAGAACATCATAGCCTTCTTCCTGGGCTGAAGATGCTCTGAATGTTTTGCAAATTAAATACATAGTCCTAATTGTAGTGCCAGTCAATGTAAATTAGCTAAGGTACTTCAGCAATAATAGGATTCTCTCTTCATCTAGTTATTGAAGCAATTATATCCAATGCACGCATCAGCTCTCATTTCTCTGCAAACCTGCTTGCACTGTTTCCCTGAGCAGATGTTTTTTGCTAATGTTTCAAGAATTTTATCTCAAGCACCTTGCCTGTCTGTGATCAAAAGATCATGAGCATAAAACATAAACATCTCATTTTTAGGGCAGTTATCACTGATGCATTATGTAAAATGGAGATTAGACCATGACTTTGACTATCCATGCACTACAAAATGCCAAACTAACCATGAGGACTTCTACACACACACACACACACAATTATACGTATATAAAATATGATCCCTTGACTCTGTGAATTGTACATCTTAGAAGGGCCCTAGAGAAAGAAGAGAAGTTAGCAGGAATCTGAAGGAGTAAACTTGAGATTTAGAGAAGAACTAAAAGCGTTCATCTTCATTGAAGCTAAGTATTTGCATCTCTTTTGTAAACATGCTTAAAGTTCACTTTGTCATATTTCTTCTAATATGAGCAAAAAGAAGACTTCATTTTTAGCAACAAACAAAATATCTATATGCATATTTTGCAAACAGCAAGGGACCTGCGAAAGCAATGCCTTCCATTAGCAGAAGCTCTGAGATTTAATTTTAATTATTTTGTATAGGAAAAAAATAAAATTATAACATGAAAAAAGTCTTTTTACTTATATTTTGAAAAGAATTTACAGCGCCTAACAGATGAGTGATGCCCTTTCTATGAAATGGGCTGTGAAACACTGATGTGCAGGAAGGGTAGGGTTTATTGAAAGACTAAAACTATGACATTTTTCAGCGTTTTCATGTTGGAAAAACTATAAAGTGGAAGAGGTGGGGGAAAGAAGGAGGCTTTAAAGCAATAGCAAAAGACACATTCATAGAAATAATAACAGTGCCAGAAGTGGGGACTGGACAACCTGTGATGAATAACTAGAAATTACCCTGTTCTGTTCACTCCCCCTGAAGCATCTGTACTGGCCATTGCTGGAAGTCAGGAAAGTGGGCTAGATGTACCATTGGTCTGACCTAGTATGGCCGTTCTTATGTTCTTATGCCCTTTGTTTAATTAACTCAAAGAATATGTATACACCAGAGCAGACAAAACACTCTTCTAAAGATGGAGGCCGCTGGTGAAGCAAACAAAACTTACCTCAAATGACTGAGACAAGTGACTTATGAGAGTCAAGTTCACATTGAACGGACAAAGTCAGAGATGCAAATAAAGGGACAAATACACAAAGCCAGGCGTGCATACCCTCTCTCCCAGTCAATGCATTTCTGACATTGCCTGTTACTGCAGTGACCATATACGAAAAGATAATTGCATCAACTTCGTTCCAAAAAGACACATTCACACCTCCCCCTTGCCTTACTAAATTCAGCTTTAGGTGCCTATCTTTCAAGAGGGCCTTGGCTGTAGTTCTCCAGCTCTATTTTTTGGTAGTAGCCCTATTTAAAGTGATGGGTGTTGGATCATGTCATAAGTGTGTCAAAACTGTCCTCTAATGGTAGTAGGTCTGGTAGCCTAGGTCCTTTGGTGGTATGCCTATTTCCAAATCTTACTTGGTTCCCTTTGGGTTGGAGAGACTCTCACACAATCAATTCATTTTTCTGTGAGACACAATGAGATACACAAAATACACAGCTGTTCATTTCATGGCTTTCCTGTGATTCTGGGCAGATTTAGTTGATCAGTTTCTTCCAGTTACTGCCAAACATCCTCTGTAGGAAGGTAGAAATATTGCTTTATATGGGGCAGATCCTCAGTTGGAGTAAAGAGAGTCCCTCCAGTGAAGACAGTGGCACAGTACCCACATACACCAGCTGAGGAGCTGGCCATATGTGTCTTAGTGGGTTTTTGAAGTTCTTTTACTTCATCAGCAAGCTGACACTGTAAGTAAAGCAAACCTCTCTATACATGAAACTAGAGTATAGATTTTAGAAGGTTCTTGGCCCTGGGCCCTTGCTTTCCTCTCTTTCCTATAATATTTGGACCGTAAATAATCTGTTTGGCACCTAGCATATTTGCTGGTAATTGTTTTTATATAGACATATAAGAATGGTGATGTTCTCAAACTTCATCCAGATTAATACTTTTTTAAATGAAGATGATTTTATTTAGAAGATTTACTCTTATTTGAACCCTATAAATGTATGTTTGTTAACAGTGCACCCCACGGACTGTACAAGATCTGCTCTTATTCCCACTCTGGTGCCTGTATGCTGGAATGGTATGAAGAAGCTCTAAAGGGCCTGGGTCTGACTAAGGGTGCTTTCCCCATCATGAGCTCTCTTCTGAGGATCTTCCTATAATTTGCTGTAGGTCTGGTTGAGGAAGCAGGGCAGCAGCATGTAATGCTACGGAGATTCCAGGCAGTGCTTGGGGCTGATGTAATTTAGACAGACCATCAGGGTTGTCTACATTAGGTTGGGAGCTGTGGAGCATCCCCAGATTGAGAGGCACAACAATGTCTTAAACAGTGCTCATGAGAAATTTCTGATAAATCAGTTTTTGTGGGTTTTTGGTTTTTGGTTGGAAAATGGCAATTTGCCAAAACAAAACATTTTGTGGGAAGAGCCCAGATTTCAAGAAATTCTGTCAAGAAAGGTCCAGAATGGAATGTCTGGTGAAAACGAGAAAGAGGCCAATGGTCTGGTGAGTTAGGGCACCCCCTAGCTAGGGTCAAGTCCATGTTCTGCATGGTTCAGGCAAGGATTTGAATTTGAGTCTCCCACATGCCAGATGAGCACCCAAACCACTGAATTACAGTCACTATCTCTGGACCAATGGATACTTAATTATTTATACAAAGTGGAACAGGTTCAAGAGGAGACCATCTATAGCCAGGGGATGAGGGCACTCGCTGTGGTTTTGTGAGGTGTTTTTTCTTCTCCCCCCTCCCCACCCCCCGCACTACCTTTGATCAAAAGTCTTTGAAGAGTCTCCATTTTGTCGCAGTATAGAATGTGAAAAATGTGCAAAATCTCTTTAAACTCTAGTCTTAAAGGTTCCACAGCCCCCACTCCCTCCCCTGCCAGTGAGTTCTATGGTGCACCTCTCAGAGGCACAACATAGAATGTCACTTTGGCTCAAATTCTGTTTCCAGTTACATGAGTGTGACTGACTGCAGAAGAGTTCATTTGGATTTACACCAGTGTAATTGACAGCAGAATTTGGTCCCTAGTGCTTATGTACGTGATTACGACTCATGCTTACAAAGCCACCCAAGGGAATGAGGGAGTAAGTCCTACACTTACATGTGCAAACTCTCCTCTTTGTGGCCTAGCTGGATCACTGCTCTGAGGGAGGATGAGGGAGAACAAATTCCATAGGGCTTCTACATATTTGCAAATGAGGAATGGGAAAGAATAGAGCTTGAGCAGTACAGGTGAGCCAATGCAATGGAAGAAATAATAAGCACCTAATGAAGGGTTGACACAGGTTGCCTCTCTCCTCAGTCAAGATAGGGAACTTAAGAGTATAAGAACGGCCATAATGGGTCAGAATAAAGGTCCATATAGCCCACTATCCTGTCTTCCAACACTGTCCAATGCCAGGTGGCCCAGAGGGAATGAACAGGTAATCATCAAGTGATTCATTCCCTGTTGTTCATTCCCAGCTTCTGGCAACAGAGCCTAGGGACACCATCCCTGCCCATCCTGGCTAATAGCCATTGCTGGACCTATCCTACATGAATGTATCTAGTTCTTTTTTGAATCAGTAAAGGAACTACAATATGGCTCTCAGTTGCAATTCCTTTCCTCATCTATTTACCATCAATTAATCAGGGAAAGAGTTAGTCTGAACCTTTTCCTGCATTATTAAACCATTAGAGTAATGGTGACAAACGTTCATCACTGAATTCATTTTGTTTTTTGAAAGTGAAGCATTAGGGTTTTTGCTGTTATTGATTATTGTAGGGGTTAATTATTTCAGAAAAACAGAAAATAGATAATCCATCACCATAAAAGTTATGGAATGGTCATAAATGTTAAAAGAATTTTCATCAGAAGAACAGATTTGCCATAAGATGCTGGGTAGTTAGAATTTTAAAGTATCTAAAATTTTATGCCATTAAATTACCAGTGATACAAGCCCTTCAACAAGATTTTCAACATAGATATATAAAGATATAAAGCTTTCTGCCGGACCAAGGTAGGTATACATGCTTTATACATTTCAAGAGAATGATTTTGGCATAAAGCCACTTCTTCAAACCTTCAGATCAGAATCTATATTAAAGTGCACCAAGGTCTTGCCCTCATGCAGTGTTCCAAGTAGTATCTCAGAAAGCATGAGGTGAAGAGACCATTAAAAAAATAATTTGTCTGTGACAACTAGGAAATGAAACAACCCCTCTCTTGACATCCATCAAGTCATTTAGTCAAGCTCTTGACATAACTACATCTGAGATGGCTCTTCTGTAAGTCAAAGTCATGAGGAGTAAAGGGAAACACCAGCCATCACCAGAGGTCAAGAAAAGTGCATATCTGTATTTATATCCTATTTTGTGTGTGTGTAAGGGAAGGGCTTGGCAGATGAATAATGATTGTGTAGAAAATATGATTTACAAAGGGTCTTGTCTCATGAAATCAAAAACTAGACTAGATCTTTACAAATACTGTATTGCAAGAAAAGCTAACAAGGAAATTCTTTTTCACCTGGTGCACTTTTACAGCTAGTGTGCAAGCAGTTTGCTTTCATATGCAGTACAAGCTGCAAAAATTCTGCCTCTGCTCATTCTCAGGTAGTCTGCCTCTGCTAAGAAATAACAGTAATAACTTTAAAAGTTAGTTAGTATTCTGAAAGCCACGGCATCAAAAGTCACAAGTATTATGCTGGACAAATTTTATACTCTTGGGACCAAATTCAGCCCTGGTGTAACTCTATTGATCTTAATGGAATCAAGTATTCTCAAAACAGGGCTACATTTAACCCAGTGGTCCCCAACGCGGTGCCTGTGGGTGCCAGGGCACCTGCGGGGGCATCTTAATACACCCACTTCCTGGCACACGGGAGAGCATCCACCAAAATGCTGCCGAATTTCAGCAGCATTTTGGAGGGGACACCTCACGATGACGACGCTTGTCGCCGACAAGTGATGTCATCAAGATGCATCACTCCCAAATTTCGGCGGGGACGCCTCTAGATGACGTCACTTGTTGACGGCAAGTGGCATCATCGATAGGCATCGCCGCCTAAATTCGGTGGCATTTCAGTGGGTGCTCCACCGCCGCAGTGGTCCTTCGGCTGGCGCCCACCAGCCAAAAAGGTTGGGGACCACTGATTTAACCCATGGATTTCAGTATTATTATATGCTGTATTGCAGGGGTCCTCAAACTGGGGGACGGGACCACTCAGGGGGTCATGAGGTTATTACATGGGGAGTCGCAAGCTGTCAGCCTCCACTCCAAACCCTGCTTTGCCTCAAACATTTATAATTGTGTTAAAGATGTAAAAAAGTGTTTTTAATGTATGAGGAGGGAGTCGGTCACAGAGGCTTGCTGTGGAAAGGGTTCACCAGTACCAAAGTTTGAGAACCTCTGCTGCATTGCTTGATGCTGTCTATACAGTCCTATGTAAAGAATGATAGTCATGAAAAGAAACAAAATCCCCATATAAATTCCCAGTTAGACGACCTCATGCCATTTTAGAATTGAAAAGGGTATATTCGTCATTTCTGTGCAAATGAACAGGTGGAATCACCCACTAATGTTAATGGACGTTACATGCACTGATAGGAGAAAAAGCCTGTGATGCTGACTGACTAGATACCAGCTCTTGCCAAGCTTTAGGCCTTAGTTGAGCACTGATAAATTCATTATTGGAAAACTGTCTGTTTCACCTGTGTGCTAGTATGGTTAAGATAGGTATTATAACCATTTGTTCAGTGTTGAGACTTTATGAAATTCATGTAAGTTGCTACATGCATTAATCTTTTTACAATATCTTTATCACATGCTATAAGGTAATATTTAATTTTCACTTTATGACTGTAAAAAATGTTTGATCTGCAACTATGAACCCAGTCAGGGGAGATATTGTCTAACCATCAAGAAGACCTGTCAAAACTAAATGGGCCATAGTGGGACATCACAATAGAAAGACCTAATTAATTGCTGCTTCACACTCATGAAGGGCTATATGCAAAAGGGCTCATCCCATCAGCTTGAATTCTGGAATAAGGAAATAAAAACAGCTGACAAGGGAATGTACACCTTTCTTTTGCTATCTGGACTGTCATAGGTCTGGAGCTATGAAACAGAAGCAGAGATTCCCCAGCATCAGCCCTAAAAGATATTCAGAGCTGACAGATTACTAGAATGTTGTTATCTTGTAAAACATCGACTGTAATTCATTTGGGTATATATATTTACTTGTTTTATCCTTGTAATAACTGTCTCATTTATTCTTTCTAGATAATATTGACCCTGCCAGCAGGTAAGGGAACTTGGGGGACAATTACGGCACTGGTGGGGAGCAAAATAAACTTTATTAAGAAAATGCAAAAACAGGGAAAATTCAATAGAGAGGGGTATGGGGTTTGTTAAGGTAGACAATTGGGGAGGGGTTTCTTTTAGTAAATAGTATAGGGGGTTTCAATAGTGGGGTACAATACAGTGGGGTACAATACAGTTGGTAACCAATTAACACTGAAATATAAATGTAACAGGTAGCTAACAATTTCTTACGTAAAGGGTGTGTCACAGCAGCATATAACCAACTAACAGTTATGGCAAAATGTGTTAAATAACCAACAACTCTAGGTAAAAAATGTGTCACAGTGGTATAAATATAAAATGTGAGGTGTGTTAGAGAGAAAAAAATAGGGTTTTATGCTAGACTTCAGTACTACAATTGAGGTTTGGCAGCAGTAGGAGCGGGTGAACACATGGGGGAAGGGATTAAAAGAGAGAGAGAAAGGCAGGGGTAGAGGAATGAGGTTGGGGGATGGGGGAAGAGGAGCACGTGAGCAGAGAGCAGAGGGAGATTTAAACTCAGGGAGACACAGAGAGCAGACAGGCTGCAAGTTTAAACAGCAGAGGGACTGCAACGAGTGACTGGGGAGCTCGGGGGGCTGGCAAGCTCGGGGGGTTAGGGCAGCGGGAAGACAGACTTAACCACAATATACAGAACACAGCAAAATCTTATCCTATGATCTAACTTAACCAAGACTACACAAATTAGCAAGTAACAGAACACAATGCAACAATTTTTTAAACCTAACTTACAGAGCACAATACAAACATTCTCTAAACCTAACTTAACCACAGCTATGCAAAATGAAATTACAACTTATCTAGACTAAGAACCTGATTCTAATAGGTGCACCTTACACTATGCCGATTCTTTGATCGGGGGGGGAGCAGTTCCAGAGGGCAGAGTGGTGTGTGCCCAGGGTACAGCCCCGGGGGGGGGGGGTTAACTAGTAGGTGGCTGCAGCAGTGGGGGGGGGGGGGCGGCTGCAAGCTGGCAGCCCAGGATACAGTCCAGGAAGGCACAGCTTAGCAGTGGCACAGACCAAGGAGTATAGATACAGACCAAGGAGTTCTTGGGTCTGCTTGGGAAACAAGGCCAGCAGCTAGGACAGGGGGAGTCTGCAAAGAGAAACTCTTACCAATCCCCAGGACAGCAGCAAACCAGAGACAGGAACAGCAGTAGCATCGGAGGATGGAGAGAGGACTCGATTCGCTTTCAATAATCAGGAGATCTCCAGGCACAAATTCGTTGTTCGTGGGAGGGGAGTTTAAAAACAGGGGTATGCTCAAAAACAAAACGAGAGCGGAGAGACGGCCCCCAAAGACCCCTAGCTGATCAGACCAGGTGGCAAAGCAAGGACCTTCTCCGAGGTCTGATCAGAAAATGTCTGGTTTTAAAGGCAAACTTAGGCAGTTTCCCACCAGTACTTTTGATTGGCTCCTCTTGATACAGGGAGGAAGAAGGCAGGGAAAGGCTGCAGGTGAGCATAGGCATGCCTGGGCATGTTCTGAGCCACAGGTATGACTCATATGCTTAATTAGTTGGCCACTTCAGGTCTTGCCATTTCTGGGCAGCGCCCCCCACACCGAACCCAGGTCTGAACAAAGGAGCCAAACAAAGAAGCAAGAAGCCCCCTCCCTAGGTAGGGCAGTGGCTCCAGTTAGTCTGTACAAGCCATCCCTATGAATAGGGCTGTGACTTTAGTTAGCACAATGGCTGGGAGGGGAGACTACACAGGACAAACAGAAAAGAGAAGGGAAAAAGGAATGCTAGCAGGGGGACAGCTGTAACAGACAAATATATCTTTAGTTAGTTTGTTAGGGGATTGGCTGCAAGCATTGTCTTTGCTGTGAGATTTGAGGTACAGATGGTCCTGGGGCAAGTAACTGGTCACTTGGGACTGGAAGGAACCAGACTCTTTTGTGATCCTTGGTATGTAGCAACATACTATCACTAAATACACCTTGCCTGGGTGGCAAGGTAGACAGGAATGCTCAAGGAAACTGTCTGTGATTCCATGATAAGACTGTGATAGTGCTTTAGAAGTTCACATTTGTTACTGGGTTGGTGAAATCTAATTATAGAAAATACAACCCATTTGTGGTTTCTGCCCTGCATCTTGGTAGTCTGCCCTGAGTTTGGCACTCACAGTCTCGGGCCACTCTAGGCAGTGTGACAAAGCCACTGAGAAATTTTGCAACCAGAATTGAAGAATTTGAAAATGAATATGGGAAAACCAGTATTTTCCATTCATAACTCACCAGAAAGGATGAAATCAGTTATGGCCACCTATATTCACACTTGTCAGGCTCTGTACACCACTTTCAGCTGCACAAAGGGGCTACACAGGAGGTGGTCTTCCTTCCAAGCAGCCACACCGGGTGTCTGCACTCACCTTGTGTAATGTGGAAACCCCTTTTGTGGTGGCCTGCACAGGCTTCATGGAGATCTGGGCTTGTCTAAGGAAATATTGTGGATCTGCATTTCTTCCTACACACAGGAATCCCTGAAGGCTGACACTAGCAGAAGCTGACAGCGGGCTGGACTGGTGAAAGTGGTTGAAATCAGTGGGGGTTTTGCCATTGAGTTCAGTAGGGCCAAAATTTCACTCTGTGACAAAAAATTAGGTAAGTACCTGTTTCTCAAAACCACTTTCACCCCAGTCCTATCAAATGTTAACCTTTTCTCCTACATTAGGCCTTCCAGTGATCTTCCAGCCCTGTGTGTGAAGTGATTGAGCTAGCCCTTACCAGTCAGCATGGCATCAGAGATTCATTCTGACCATGCTGTGAGTGGCTAACCTAAACGTGCTGTGTTGCGCTACCACTGTATGCTACTGATCCATCTGGGGCTAACAGTTTTTTTGCTCACCTCCCCGCACTACAGATGGGCACCAAACTTTGGCACGGTAGTTAAGAATGAGCAAAGGATTCAAAATAAATGATTGAAAGAGAGTGGCAAATGAAGTGAGAAGTAGATGAGGGTGGAAGAGTTTGGGAAGGAGAATGAAAAGGAGGAGCTGACTGAAAGACAGAGGGGAAGAGAGAATGAGAGAGAGAGAGAGAAATTCCCTGCTTTTTCACTTTGCCCTGGTCTACACTATGAGTTTAGGTCGAATTTAGAAGCGTTAGATTGATTTAACCCTACGCCCGTTCACACGACAAAGCCATTTTTATCAACTTGAAGGGCTCTTAAAATCAATTTCTGTACTCCTCCCTGATGAGGGG
>NC_133771.1:51941777-51966910 GCF_003597395.2 Chelonoidis abingdonii
AGAGAGAGAGAGAAATTCCCTGCTTTTTCACTTTGCCCTGGTCTACACTATGAGTTTAGGTCGAATTTAGAAGCGTTAGATTGATTTAACCCTACGCCCGTTCACACGACAAAGCCATTTTTATCAACTTGAAGGGCTCTTAAAATCAATTTCTGTACTCCTCCCTGATGAGGGGATTAGCACTGAAATCGACCCTGCTGGGTCGAATTTGGGGTAGTGTGGATGCAATTTGACAGTATTGGCCTCTGGGAGCTATCCCAGAGTGCTCTGTGTGACCACTCTGGACAGCACTCTCAACTCAGATGCACTGGCTAGGTAGATAGGAAAAGCCCCATGAACTTTCGAATTTCATTTCCTGTTTGGCCAGTGTGGTGAGCTGATCAGCACAGGTGACCATGCAGAGCTCATCAGCAGAAGTGACCATGGAGTCCCAGAATCGCAAAAGAGCTCCAGCATGGACCAAACGGGAGGTACTGCATCTGATCGCTGTATGGAGAGACAAATCCGGGCTATATGAACTCCGTTCCAAAAGACAAAATGCCAGAATATTTGAAAAAATCTCCAAGGGCATGAAGGACAGAGGTTCTGCAGCAGTGCTGCGTGAAGCCTACCAAAGAACCAGAGAGGCAAACGCCCACTCCGGGTCAGAGCCCCAGACACATCACTTCTATAATGAGCTGCATGCTATTCTAGTGGGTGCCCCTACAACTACTCCACCCCTGTGCTTCCTTCCTCCCCCACCCCTCCTGGGCTACCTTGGCAGTTATCTCCCCATTTCTGTGATGAGTTAATAAAGAATGCATGAATTTGAAACAACAATGACTTTATTGCCTCTGCAAGTGGAGATCAAATGGGGGAGAGGAGGGCGGTTGGTTTACAGGGTAGTAGATTGAAGCAAGGGGGCGGGTTTTCTTCAAGGAGAAACAAACAGAACTTTCACACTGTAGCCTGGCCAGCCATGAAACTGGTTTTCAAAGCTTCTCTGATGCACAGCACGCCCTGCTGTGTTCTTCTAACTGCCCTGGTGTCTGGCTGTGCATAATCAGTGGCCAGGCGATTTGCCTCAACCTTCTACCCCGCCATAAACGTCTTCCCCTTACTCTCACAGATATTGTGGAGCACACAGCAAGCAGTAATAATGAGGGGAATATTGGTTTTGCTGAGGTCTAACCAAGTCAGTAAACTGCGCCAGCGAGATTTAAGCATCCAAAGGCGCATTCTACCACCATTCTGCACTTGCTTAGCCTATAGTTGAATTGTTCTTTACTACTGTCCAGGCTTCATGAGCCATTGGAGCAAGGGGTAGGCTGGGGTAGATGTGACCATCTGGTGCTGCCAACTGGGAGAGCAGTCTGAGGCACAAATCTCCAGCTGACATGATATTCCAGGCAGGACTGAATCTCCATTCGACTAAACTTAAAGAAGAGAATGACCTGGAGTCATTCCCATTTTTGTCCAGGTGCCCCCGACCGACCTCACCAAGGCCAGCCAAGAGTACCCATGTCTGCCCTGGTGCCTCGACCAACCTAACCGAGGTCAGCCAGGAGCACCCACAGGACGAGAACGACAGCTAGCAGTTGTATTGTGCCATCTGCCATCTGCAAAGCAAAGCAAGGGGATGCTGCTGTGTAGCACTGCAGTACTGCATCTGCCAGCAGCACCCAGAAGACATATGGTGACAGTGAGCTGAGCGGGCTCCATGCTTGCCATGGTATGTTGTCTGCACGGGTAACCCAGGAAAAAAGGTGAGAAATGATTTTTTGCCGTTGCTTTCACAGAGGGAGGGAGGGAGGCCTGACGACGTGTACCCAGAACCACCTGCGACAATGTTTTTGCCCCATCAGGCATTGGTAGCTAAACCTAGAATTCCAAAGGGCGGTGGAGACTGCGGGAACTGTGGGATAGCTACAACAGTGCAACACTCCAAAAGTCAATGCTAGCTTCAGTACTGTGGACGCACACTGCCGACTTAGTGTGCTTAGTGGGGGGACACACACAATTGACTGTTCAAATCGATTTTTAAAAAATCAACTTCTATTAAATCGACCTAATTTCATAGTGTAGACATACCCTTTGAAACTCTGGGTACTTCAAAAGAGTTTGGAACTTCAAAGCTATTGACATTTTTACTTAAAGTCATAATATGCCTCAGCTGTTTAAACCTATGTATGGAACTCTTCAAAGAGCACTTAGCATAAAAGGGAGATGTGGATATAGCTGGCTGGGAAACATATTCCATATTTTATGTTGAATTAAAATGTAGCAAAAATAATGAGAAATTTATATTCATTGGCGATTTTTGACAAAAACTGAAGTTTATTCATGAAAAATTCCACTATATCAGAGACATTTTCATGGGGAGGGAAATGAAAAAAAGATTAAACCAGCTCTACCATTGGATGTTATGAATAATAAAAGTCAGAGTGGGCCAGATTCTCAACTCCCATAAATCAGTGTAGCTCTACTGAAATTAATTTACACCAGCTGAGAATCTGGTCTAGTATATATATATATATATAAAAAAATAAAAATTCCCCTCTCACCCCTATGGGTGGTATGTGTCTTCCTCAACCTCGGGTCCTCTACCAGAGGCCTTTGGGTGGAAGAGAGTTTGAGGGTTTGCCAGTATCTTAGCGTTCCTAGCACTGCACTCTTCTGGACAGAGAGCTCTGATGTTGTTCTGGGATCTGTTGGAGCCCACTCTACCGACAGGCTTAGGAGTCACAGAGCACCGAAGGTGGCATCTACCCCACTGGCGACCAACTTTGGCCTTCACTTTGCACATCCTCTGCTAGTTCCTCTTCTCAGGCCCTGTACCTCCTCCAAGCTCTCTATTCCTTCTTCCTGGATGTTGCTGTCGCTTGGACACTGCTATATCTATCACCACCGCGTCTCTGCTGCGCTGTTCTATTTACCCACGGATGTCTGTTAGTTGGCCAGACGCTGCCTGTCCGTCTGGATCTGGATTATCCCCACAGGAATCTTAGCCCTCTATTCTCCAGCAACCTTCTGGGAATCTCCCATCATGTCTTGAGCGGTCTAGATCTCGATCACGCGTGGCAGATGTTCCATGCGTACACAATGGCAGCCACTTGGTTGTGGCCGTTCAGTGTATCGTTCCTTGCCTGCATCTTACATCTGCCACTATGTGTTGACTGTCTCTGAGGCCTTTGCACAGTCTGCACCTTGGGTCCTCCTAGTGTGGTCTGCCCTCGCTTCAATTGTCTGGTGTGCTCAGTGCCTGTTCCTGTGCTGCTATGATCAGCCAGTGCTGTCTTTTAGTCCAGCCCTTTCCAGGCACTGGAGATTATCCCAATGTCAGCCATCCTCAGCTATCTGTCTGATGGGTACATCCCATGAACGGTCTTGTCTTGCCCATGGGCACTTCATTCTGCTTGGTATTCCTCCCATGTATGGCTGTTGCTCTCAGGCAGTCTCTGTAGCAGCTCTCTTTGGGGCCATTTTACTGATGTCTCCCTGGGAGTTCCGGGTTTCATCAGCGGATAGTGGCCTTGGACGCTCTACGCAGCTCCACGCGCCGCCTTCTTTACCGGGGCTAGGGCTATAGCGTCGTGCTAGGTTGTGTGGACTTGGGGTGGAACCTCCGTGCATATGTGAGGAGCTTCCGGGTTTCAGCTCGGCAGCCCCTTCCTCCATTGCATGCTCGCATTACCTTGGCCAAGGCGTAACTTTGCGACGTAGATTTGACCGGAAGGCCGTCATCATACCGTGATGTGGCGTGGATTCTGTTCTGTCCACTGAGCCTGGCTCTTTCAGGAGCACTGTCTTTATCCTATGGTATACTTGGTGTTGCTGTGGTCTTCTGCTTTCCTCAATCGTGGTTTCATGTGACTGCGGGATGCCAAGGTACTTGTAGGCTGGTCTGTCATGTTCTGCTATGTGGCCCGCTGGTAAGTTCCACGGCCCATCAGTCTGTGACTTACCTTCCCTCTCTTCCACTACCATCGGGCCGACGAACTTCTCCGTCCGAATGACATTCCCGTATCTCACTGTAGATCGCTCAGGGTGGAATTAGCGAGTCGATTGGTACTTCGTTCATTCTTGCAATCAGCTTGATGCTCCATGTAGAGGAGGTGGCTGGATGTTAGTTCCACTCCTGAAACCTGTTACCCGTATCGCGCGCAGTCTTGTGATTAGTTCTGGGCCGTCGATGGGTTTAAGGCCTGATGCAGAACAGCCAGGCAGGGGACATGCTCACCTTGGTATATGCCGCACCTTGATGCCATTGTTGCAAGTGTTGCCTTTGACGTTGACTTCTAGTGTTTGTCTTCATAGTTCCCATTTGAGTTCATTGAAGAAAGGTCCTTAGTGTCTTGTTGAACCGTTTGTCATAGGCCGACGGTTAACAAGACCTCTCCAACGTGCTGTGTGCGGTTCTGCATGAGTCTGGGTTTGGCCTAGTAGTCATCCAGGCCTGTGCTCCAGTTGGGTCTGCTCTGGAGCCTTGAGTCTTGTTCGTGCAAATTGCTCTCATCTCTCTATCGTGTAGCACCACTTGCGTCTTGTTCCCTCCCAGTTTACTCGCAGCATAGAGGCTAGTGCGTGCTGGTCACTAGCTCAGTGCTTGCCGCAGCTTTATAGGAATGGCTCGATCTCCAAGATCTATTCCCTCGCTTTGTGGGGGAGGCAGGTTAATTGGCGCCGTCCCGCGCTGCTCTGGCTGGCGATGCTTCTCCCTTCACTGCACGCCTTGCAGGTTTTTCTCCCTGATCCCGCCAGCCATGGTGCTTGTATGTCGTAGACTTAATTGCCCGCCTCTGTTGTGAGGGCGTCTGCTTTCTAGCAGCTGGTTCATCCTGGTGTTGGCTGCCGCGAGGCGCTCTATAGCTGCGTGCCTGGTCAGAACTTGAAGTGTTCATGTTCGGCGCTAGTGAGGACCTGGGGCCTGGTGATGATCAATGCATCCTGGCCTCCCAACGCACGGGGGTGCTGTGCCCAGCGTTGCTTCCATTGCTTTCTCTTGGCCGTCGTTGTGGAGTCTCCGCTCTGTGCGTATCACCAATGTGTCCGACGACGTGCACAGGCTCGTGTGGGTCACGTATGTGCGTGAGCTGGTGGTGATGCTTTGTTCTTGAGCGAGTCGACTAACGTGCTGCAACGATCTGCACGCACTTGGCCTCATGGCTGCAGTGGTTTATCGAGTTCCATCTTCTCCTCTTTCCGGCCTCCACGATTGTCTGTCCGCAGACATGCTAGATGTGTCTTCGCATGGCGTTGCTCTGGATGGCCTCTCCCGGTGGTATCTCCTCGCTCGTCCGCTCGTGGCTCAGCCTGCGTGGGAAGTACACCTTGGAGGTTCCTTGGAGAAAGGGCCATTTATTTTTTTGGACCTCTGCTTCTCTATGTAATTCCTTAGTCCTGGTAGCCAGTGCTGGTGTGGCGCAGTGTGTGCGTTGTCGCGAGTGGTGTGGTAGGGTGTCGGTTACGAGGTAGGTAGGGATCAAGTGGGGCGCGCCGTGTTCGGATATTTTCGCAAGAGAGCAAGAGAGTACTTTATCCCTTAATCCGCCTACACACGCGATTCAGTGAGGTGTCGCATCGAGGCGTGAAAATTGCTGTGCCAAAGTCCATGATTGTGAGTTCGTATAGTGCCCTCCGCCGATTCGGGACTCAACTCTCCTCCACCCAGGTGCTGCGGATTCATCCCTCCCTGCTATTGCTTCTCTTCGTCGCAAGTCCGGTCTGAACCCCGTCCCTGAGCCCCCTCCACTCCTTGGTGTAAGCCCAAGATCTCCAGGATTACCCAGGGCCGTGTAGCGCCCGCACCTTCCTTGCGCTCATCATACATGCTAGCGTGGTGCAGATCTGGGCTGTTGATACTGGGGTGCTATTCTTCCTGCTGTGGGAGCGTGGTCCTTGCTGCGGTAGTAGGGATTTGTGTAATGAGGGCTTATTGAGTGGGTCTCACCTCTAACCTAACTTAATTCTCGAGTGGGGACTTCTTTCACTGAGGCCTTGGTAATCCCGGTCCTCGAGGTATTGACCTGTAGCGTAGTGTGGTCATGACAGAAGTACGCTGACTGCATATGCCAGGCTTTCATGTGGGGTGCACTCAGCGCAACACTCCGCACGCCGAATTCCAGCAACCAGTCCGACCACGCTCGAGTTCAGTGCACTTCCAGGGGAGGTGGTGGCGACGGACACCCTGCACTTCGGGCGTCGGACATCTGCGACGACTTCGCTCACGTGATTCCATCCTTCGTTTTGCAGTCCTCGGGGTTACTGGTGTGAAGTGTGTGAGCGTGTGGGTGGTTATGTCGCTAAGGTTAGTCCGAGGGAGGGCAGTTGCTCTGCTTGGTAAGTGCCTCGGTGTAGATACCAGTGCGGTGGTGCGTTCTTCTCCCGGGCTGCGTTAGACTAGCCTGTTTCTGCAGGGAGTAAGTAGTGATGGGGTCGTGTGATTGTGTTTGTTTAGGCGCTAGGCGCCACGAAGTGGCTCGCCCAGTCACCAGGACTCGCTCTTCGGGGTTCTCTCCCCTGCGCCCCTTCTCGGATTAGGGTCTACTGTTGCGAGGGGAGTTGTGGGCTGTGCGTTAGACAGTGTTCTAGGAGCGCATTCGATCTGGCGCCAAGTCTACGCGAGGATCTCTTTCATGTGCCGAGTGGCTCATTCGCTTCAGTGCTCTGGTCGCAGGGTAGCCCCACTTATCGTCAGATTGTCCTAGGTGTGGGCGCCTCCATACATGTGCAGTTAGAGCTCAGAGCGTGGGGCTCGGGAGTCCAGGGACGCCTACTCCTGTGGTAGGTTCTGCGTCAGCCAAGCGCTCTCGATCGCGGGTGCGATAATAGTGAGCTGTGCTGTGATGTGTCCGTGTTCAGACCTCGGTCCATGGTTTGAGGGCTGGGAGCAGGACGTCCTCAGGGCGTTCTTGCTCACGTGGCTCGTGTAGGGGTTTTTGGAGCCGGGAGATAGAGGAGGCCTCGCGGGTACTGTAAGGGTGGGGGGCTGGGAGCCAGGACTCCTGTGGTTCTCTCGGTACCAACCGGGATTTGAACCCCGGTCTCTCGTATCAAAGGGCGGTCTCCCGTATCAAAGGGCGGCGCTCTTAACCACTACGCTATCCAGTTGCTGATATATATCCCAAATCTGGTTTGGCTCAAACAAATAGCCTGACTTCAATAGAACTACTTATGGCCAAGATTCATTGCTGAAAATTTACTGAGGCTTTATTTGATTCTGAATGAGGTTACCTGCAACTTAGATCTTTTCAAATGAAACAGGTTGTTGGATTAATTTTAAAATGAAAGTGCTATTTGCAAGTAGCAATGACTGAGAGAAATTGAAGGACTATCTAACAGTCGGTTGTGAGAATTAAAAGAAATGTGTTTGTATTTGAAAGAGAAGCAGAAAATCACGAACATTGATTTCAGAAGAGAAGCTATTCCGTTTATTGTCTGGAGATTGCCCATCAGAGAACAATAAATTCCACTCATACTGATCTCTTGATACCCAGGCCAAAAAAGAAATCTGAAAATAGACTTTTCTTTAGCTTTGAAGCTTGCTACATGTTTGCTGCAGTGTGTAAAACTGTGGCAACAATCTTCCAAAGACCCACAGCTACCTTTACACTGATGTGATTGTATCACATGAGAAAATGTTCCGTAAAATTATTAAACTGATATAATGGATTTTTGTTCTTTTGTTATCTTTCTCTTCATGGAAAGCAGTTGGAAATCTAGCAGCTGGATATATGCAGCTGGATTTCTGTGCCCAGGTGGTGCTCCACTGACTTCAATGGGACCCTGCCTGGCTGCAAAGCTGTGCTCATGTGGAACTGATTACAGGGTCAAAGCTTTACGTTTTTGGCAAATGCCAATGTGATAGAGAAGTGAAACTTGTGTCTATTTTAGTTTTTTTCTAGAATTAATTGGGGGGGGTCTTTGGTTTTTTTTAAACAAAATATGCCCACCCCACCCAACTGCTCTCACCTGGGAAGTGGCATTAGAGCAGGGACTGGGAGGCTATTGAGTATTTGATGTGGGTTACTCTCAGTTTCTTCTTTTGTAGCTGTTCCACTTTGTATAAATAAATAACTCATTAGAGCAGAGAGTTGAGCCAGCGGCACCTACATGCCAGCTGAGTGCTCTAACCACCAGGACATCCCCACTCACAATGTCAGTGGCACCTAAATGTTGGCTTAGGTGCCTAAAGAGGCAGTTAGGCACCTAAGTACCTGTAAATATAGCCCTGGCTATATTCACAATTAAAACACAGTTGGTCCTACTCTAAGCATTATTATTAAAAGTTAGCTGCTTTAAAGCATGCTCCCCAAATGTACAACTGGAAGCAAAATCCCCAATCAATCATCAAAGCTATCTTAAGGACATACTCCTTACCCACTAACCCAACTCAGATAAATGCCTGAGGAACCACACACGCTGTCCTGAGGCTAATAAATGTGGGCTAACTTGGACCAGTGGGGGGAAGGAGATCATAGAGTTGAAGCCTTCCACTGCAAAAACCTTGGCACCAAACCCAACCAACAATTTAGACCTATCCCTATCGCTTTAGCCTCCTCATTTAGTCTCTTATCACTGTGGAGGTGCACAGTGAAAGATGCAGCCTCTCAGATACCTACGACCAAAGCTATAGAGTATTTTAAGATCAGCTCAACACTGAATTTCCCCCGGAACTAAATCCACAGCCAAGGAAATCTCTAGAACACTGGAGTAATAAACTCCTTAGAAGGCTTAAGACGTAGATATTATAGACCCTGTGATGGGACTTAACCCCAATCACCTTCAAGGCAAGGGAAATAATCCCAATTAGTCATGCTCTGCATCTGTGGGGCAACTAACTAATTGTCTCCTGCTAGAGGAGGTGGAACAAGGCTTTATGTGGTGCTGAGGGAGCTCAGCTGAGGACAGAATACCTAGGAGAGAGGAGGTAGGAAGTATGTGTTTGATCTCTATAATAGGACTTGGAGGGTAGGCAGATTGTAGGGGCATTGATTGTGACAAGCCTTGGAAAGGGGGCAAGATCCAGCAAGAGACTCCAGAGGAGGCAGGAGGGAAAGTTACAGGGAGTGGAGAGTGGGATTTTTTACTGCACTATTTCCAAATAGAAAAGTTCTCTCTTTTTTTTGGCATCTTAAAAAACAAAGTCAAACATTTTCCTATTAAAAATATTTCCAGTGAAATTCCATTTTTCAACAGGAATTTTCTCAAAAACATTTTTATAATTTAATGGTAAGAGCCTGCCGCATACCCCTGATTTGTGTGTAGGAATGCATTACTGGAGAAATAGGGCCCTGTGAAAGAGAAAGTGTTTCTGTGTGGAAGTCCCTGGCTCCTATACTCCAGGCATAGAAGTTGCCTTTCCTCTGCCTATAGGAAACTCAGGGATAATCTTTGCAAGAAAATCCTTGTGGGGATCCTGCATACAAGGTTTAAGCCTCTCCCTGCAATTTTATCATGGAATGGGTCAAAGTGGGACCTTGCTGTAAATAAGAACATAAGAACGGCCGTGCCGGGTCAGACCAAAGGTCCATCTAGCCCAGTATCTGTCTACTGACAGTGGCCAATGCTAGGTGCTCCAGAGGGAGTGAACCTAACAGGCAATGATCAAATGATCTCTCTCCTGCCATCCATCTCCATCCTCTGACGAACAGAGATTAGGGACACCATTCTTTACCCATCCTGGCTAATAGCCATTTATGGACTTAGCCACCATGAATTTATTCAGTTCCCTTTTAAACATTGTTATAGTCCCACCTCACAACCTCCTCAGGTAAGAGTCCACAGTTGACTGTGCACTGTGTGAAGAAAACTTCCTTCTATTTGTTTAACCTGCTACCTAGATATTTCATTTGGTGACTCCTATCTTGTTTATGGAATAAGTAAATAACTGTTTCCTATCCACTTTCTCCACATCACTCATGATTTTATATACCTCTATATACCCCCCTTCAGCTCTCTTTTCCAAAGCTGAAGAGGCCTAGACCTCGTTGTAATCTTTCCTCTATGGGACCCTCTCCACCATATTAGTTTTTAGTTGCCCTTTTCTGGAACTTTTCTAGTGCTAGAAAATCTTTTTGAGCGTGACGAGCCACATGTATCACAGTATTCAAGATGTCGGCGTACCATGGATCTATAGCAAGGGGCACCATAATATTCGTCAGTCTTCTCTATCCCCTATTTAATGATCCCAACATTTGTTTGCTTTTAACCCACCCAAGGAGTCACCAAATAAATAAAGTGGTCAGGTTTTAAAAAAATAAAAGGAAGTTCTCTTCACACACGTGCACAGTCAACTTGTGGAACTCCTTACCTGAGGATTTGTGAAGGCTAGCCTTCACAAATCCTCAGGTAAGGAGTTCCACAAGTTAGACTGTTGCACTGTTGAAGAGAACTTCCTTTTATTCTATTTTAAACCTGCACTCACTATTATTTCATTTGGTGACTCCTTGGGTGTCATCTGCAAACTTTGCCACCTCACTGTTTACCCCTTTCTCCAGATCATTTATGAATAAATTGAATAGGATTGGTCCTAGGATTGACCCTTGGGGAACACCACTAGTAACCCCTCTCCATTCTGAAAACATTCTGAAAACCCCTCTCCTTTCTATAAACATTTGGAATATACTTTTCAGTTTTGTAAGACTGTTTTGGAAATTCTTTTTACCTGTACATTTTAGTAGGGGAAAAAGCACAAAAAGAAGAAAATCATTATTTTTCTGTGCATCCCCTGGAAGTACTTTCAACAACATGTCTCCAGATGCCAAATATGGTTTACGTTTAACTTGGCCACACAACTTACAGCACTGTAATTTGATTGAACTCTAGTGTGACTGGAGATTTCTTTTGAAGATCCATGACCATACTGAGAATATTAAGCTGAATAAATAAAAAAAGAACATCGATAAGGACTAAACTTGACATAAAAAGCATTAAGGTGTCGCAAGGCAACCATAAAACATTCAAATATGTACGGTGGGGTTTATAATGAAGTGAAGAAGAGAGTATAAATTATAGCCACAGAATGTGAAGATATGCAGAAGAAAACATAGTCTAATTGCTTTAGAAAAGATCTGGGGCCAGAGTCTCAACTAGTGAAAATGAGTGTAGCTACACGATGAAGCCCTTTGCCAACTTGCATCAGTGGAAGCTCTCAGTGACATGTTGTACTGTTCTTAATGTAAGCTTTAATATATGGAGGGGGATAGGGAGTGTAAGCATGCAGTCCTGAAATACTGAAATTGAGAAATAGGATGAATGAGTTGTGGCAACCTTACTAATGTGTGCCAACCCCTAGTCTGTTACTGTCCATCTTTTGTTCTTGCACAGGAATATCTGGTACATGGAGTTGGGCTCAGCTTTAATCAACATGACTTGGTACCTAAATTCTCAGGCTGGCTGTTACTCCCACAGTCTAGCTCAGCCTTCCAACTCTCCATTGAGCATACTGCCTAATCTAGATTGTCTATCCCTCGTAATAACCCCACTCCTTTGGTCCTGCTGGCATGACCATGCAAAATTGTTCCAGCTTGATTAATTCTATCACCAAAGATTTTGACTTCAACCACCACTTGCAAAAATCTGGTACCACTGAGTTATAGCTCAAAGCCAAGATCCTGAATGAACTCTTCTGTTCTAAATTGCTGGAGATATGGTTTATTTTGAGTTGATCCAAAAGAGCTGGTTTGGGCAACTTGTAATATTTTGCAGACATACAGCCCTTACTCGCCAAGTTGCTTGAAGTCCTCAGATCAGATATGAAGCCACACTAAGTATACACCAGCTACTGGGCCACTGCTCTGCTGTTGTGAGACATTCAGAAATCTCCAGCTGCGTCTCTGGATTGTTGTCAGGTCCCATTTTAGTCCTATTTACTCCTTCCCATGCAATGGTAGGAGAACATGTGGCCCCCACCTTTTACCTCTGTCCTATTTGTTCCATGACCTGCAACGTAAATTTCTGTTGTGCTTGATGGGGCTGCTGCTACTGCACAAACTGAAGCTGCTCTTGCTTCTCCTGCTTTCTCAGCTACTTCAGCAAGCACTTTTGTTTTTCATCATGTATAAAATGTTACTTACAGTGTGACTAATGACATTCTGCACTCCAATGAGTTATAGGCCTGACAACTCCTCATATGGTAAACAGGGGCCATTTCTAGCGCTTCACAGAAGATGAGTTTTCATTTTGAGAAATAACTTGCCTACTGAGCACAAACTGCTGGTGAATTTCACTCTTTCTTTGTGTGATGCTGTTTCTGTTGAGATATGGAATAATGGTTACTAGTTACATTTTTATCACTGCAGTAAAGACTCAGGAAATAAAAAAAATCTCTTAATAAGCAATCAAGCTATATAAATAAAAGCCTTGATCCCTACTGTACCTGTGCATCAAGTATAGCTTCACTGAAAGTATCAGTGAGGTCTGAAACGTCTAAATTCCAATTTCAAAATTAGTTTTGGTTAAACTCCTTCTAACAGTTCCAGAACCTTGGATACCTTTTGGTATGAAGTTTGCTTGGTAAATTGATAATGACTTGTACCAAAGACTCATAGTTTTACAGTTGCATTGCAATTCACCTTAACAGAACAGTACAGAATTAGAATAAGGTAGTTGCTATGTGATAGGTCTTTTGAAATAGCTCAGGATTTCCAAGAGACCAAGTTCACTGCTAAGAAACAACAAAATATTTTGACATCATAGAATGATATGTCCAAAAATAGATATGACATCAGTGTAATTGGCTTTGTCTGCCTACAGAAGTGTCCTCATCTGAGAGATATAGGGCCCTACCAATATCATCACAGTCTAAAGACCTATAAAACATGTGAAAGTAGCCCACAGATCTCCCAGCATCAGGCAGTTCACTGGGCAGACAGAGTTGCCAAAACAGCTCTACACCATCCCCTGCCCCATAGCCCCTGGTGGAGGAGGCATACTGGGGGCATATTGGAGAAAGATGGCAACAGGACTTAAGTGAATTACACTCCAGCTCTTCTTGGCTGATGGATGACTCTTAGGAAATAAGAGCAGCCTGAGTGTAAGGTTGAGCAGCCTTGAAAGTGCACTAACTCACAACAGGCAGGCCCACAGCACAGGCAAAACTACAAGGAAGCAGAGCTCCTTTTCCCTTCTATTCCTGTACTTAGTGCAGGAATGGACAATCAAGGGCCATATATTTTTATACCTGCTGTGTACTTTTTCTTAATCTTAATTTTTTCATTGACTTTAGTTACTTTTTCCTTGGCTCACAAGATTTGCCCAAGCTCTCAAAATATGCCCTTGTCTGTATCCATAATACATCACTGGAGGAAAATGGACCCAATTCTCCTCTGTTTCACTAGTGAAAATCAGGACTGCCTCCACTACTGTCAATGGAGTCTCACAACTGAAAGTTAGAGTAGAATCAGGCCTGATAGTATTTAATTTCAGGTGCTGCTGTAAAAGACTTTACAAATGGCATGGCAGAGGCTTTTTACTGGTCCCAGTTTTATTGCATATGAGTCCTAATAGCCCTCCTGAGAGCAAAAGCTGTCAATTGCCAAGCTTTTTTTGTCAATTCACCCAGTTACAACAGATGAACATTATCTTGACATTCTGTGCATTGTTCTAGTTATTTTCAGCTGTTACTATTGTAGCCTGCTCTTAGGCATCCTGCTGAACACAGATTCAATTTCTGAAGCACCTGAAGGTAGTGTCAGCATGAAGGAAACATGGCAATGGTGTATTCAGGTAGACTAACGCTCAGGAGAATTATACTGAATTGTAAGTCAAAAATCAAACATCCTCTAAAATGTTTGACAGTAAGTAATGCAGCTTTAAGGACTTGCCTAGAGTAAAATACACACAGAAGCTAGTTACAAGGATCAAGGGAAGAACATTCTGATTACCCCCAATGCAATTCAGGCAGTAGATTTGTCATGTTGCTTTGATTCCTCATTGAAAAACACTTTTTCAGTGGTAAATTGCAGTATCTTCCTCACTGAGGATAGATTACATGCATTGGGGGGATGATTTGTGCTTTTTTTGGTATTTTTTTGTTTTTCTTTTCCTTAACGAGAAAAGCTATACAGTATAAAAGTGTTGTTGAGTGAAGAGTTATAATGAGGAACATGCCACAGTCTCTGTACCGCTGAAGTCCCAAGGCGGAGCTATGTGGGATGTGCACTGGCAGAGTGAATACATGAGGGTCAGCTTCTGCCGGTACACCCTAGAGGGATCTTTAATGTACCTGTGTAGGCTGGCACTGAAAGGCAGACCAGTCTTCACAGGGTACCAAGCAGGCCAGTTGCGAGGCCATTAGATTAGTGCTTCTGTGTGTCAGGAAGCAGCACCTGTAGCAGACTCTGGGAAACCTAATGAGTGCAGCTGGCCTGTAGTCAGCTGCCTGCTTGGCTATGCTGTTCTAATTGGCTGGAAGGGTCAGCAGACTGGCTCTTACGCCGAGCAGCAGTTCAGTGGCTGCTGAGAGCATTTACCCCCAGCAGTAATAATTTCTGTCTCCTTGGACCCAGCCTTGCCTTTCTTTGCTGTGCCTTGATTCACTGCAAGTAATCAGGACCTGACACTTGGTTCCAGTTCCTGACTTCAGCTCCAGCATCCAGCTGCAGCTGCTGAACCCAGGCTCTGACTCATCTCTGCTCTAACTACTAGGCCTGACCCCTACTCTAACCACTAGACATGACTGCCCATTTCCTAGTCACTGAAACTGTGGCTCCAGTGGCACTAGCACACTGCAGAAGTGCCATGAAGGGGCTGTTGCTAATACTACTGTTGCCCATAGACTTAAGGAGTGGTTACAGGAAAGGAGGAATTGTACTGCAGACACACTGGCCCTGGTTTGACCTTCCCAGCCGACCCCACCCCCCCACCCCACAGCCAGTGCTTCACCCAATAAACCTTGTCTACATGGTGAGGATTTGTTTCAAATCTTTCTCACCATGAAAGTGTAGACAAGTATAGTATAGTGTAGTGTAGACAGGATATCAGATCTTTAAACAGCATTTTTTTCTAATATCTAATTTTTGGGGCTGCTGGTGCCTAGCTGAGGTCTGCACTGGAACAACCCTACTGGGTGGCTTGGGGTGGTTGCCCCAGTTAAGTAAGATTTTAAAATAAAGACTCAACCTCCAAATTTATCCATACTGTGATGTCTGTCTTGTTATGTCTACGTCAGGGGTGAAAGTAACTGAAAGGACTTACCGGTATGCTGGAGTCCTGAGTGGGGGTGTGACCTCAACTGGAAGAGGCGTGGCCTCAACCGGAAGAGGTGAAGGTTTCAAAGATTTAAAGTCCCTGGGCTCCAGCTGTGGCTGGGATCCCCAGGACTTTTATATCACCCAGGAGCTACCATCTGCAGAGGGGGCTGGGAGCCCTGGAGCTGAGGGGCGAAATAAAGGACCTGGGGCTCCAGCCACCACGGAGCTCTGGGCCCTTTAAAGCACCTCCCCAGCCCTGCTGCCAGAGCTCCGGCGGTGATTTAAAGGGCCCGGGACTCCCCGCAGTGGCAGGAACACCAGGCCTTTTAAATCCCTGCCTGAGCCCGGCTGCTGGGCTCCAGTGTGGATTTAAAGGGCCAGAGGCTCCGGCTCCGCAGAGGCAGGAGCACCGGGCCCTTTACATTCCCGCCCGACAGGCTTCGGCAGTGATTTAAAGGGCCAGAGGCTCCGGACACTGTGGGGAGCCCCGGGCCCTTTAAAGCGCTGCTCAAGCCTGGCTGCCAGAGCTCTGGCGGCAGCGCTTTAAAGGGCCCAGGGCTTCCCACAGTGGCAGGAGTCCTGGACCTTTTAAATCCCTGTCTGAGCCTGGCTGCTGGGCTCCGGTGACGATTTAAGGGGCCAGAGGCTCTGGCCGCTGTGCGGAGCCCCAGGCCCTTTAAAGCGCTGCCCAAGCCTCACTGCCAGAGTTCTGGTGGTGGCACTTTAAGGGGTTTGGTGCTTCCTGCAGCGGCTGGAGCTCTGGGCCCTTTAAATCCCCACCCAAGCCCAGCTGCTGGAGCTCTGGTGGTGATTTAAAGGGCCTGGCACTCCCTGCAGCGGCTGGAGCTCCGGGCCCTTTAAATCCCCACCCAAGCCCAGCTGCTGGAGCTCTGGCTGTGATTTAAAGGGCCCGGCACGCCCCACAGAGGCTGGCGCCCTGGGCCCTTTAAATCACTGCTGGGGAAGCCAGTCCAGTCCAGCACAGTGTACCAGCTCTTGCCAGTACACCGTACTGTGCCATACCGTCTTACTTTCACCTCTGGTCTATGTCCACATGAACAAAACCCTTTAATTGTTTAAAGGATTGTTTGGTTTAGATGACCTGGTTCCCTACTGAGGCATTACAGCTATAAGCAGCTCCTGAGAGCTGCTTTAGACAAATTAAATGTGAAAATCTCCATTGGCTTTAGGGGTTGAAGAGTCCTAAATGTAGTAATAGTGGTTATAGTCTTTAGTAACTAAGTAAAAATAGATTGCTATTTTATTGGCATAGGGACATGATAGATGCTAATGAGTCTGACATGCTTGTAGTATAGAGAGATTTTATAGATTTATTTTCTCACTATTTTTAGTCCTTTACGACAGGTAGGAGATTTTGGGCCCATAATTTTGAATCATATAAAATTTGGAGTCTTAAAATAAGTGAAAGATAAATACCATAGATAAAAAGTGATGTTTATTGGACAATTTTATATTATAGCTGTAGTACAGATGAACTGACAGAATGAGGCTTTCAAGATCCTGAGAAAAGGTAGGTGGGACTAGTGGAATGAGCTCAGAAGGTAGGAACAACCACCAGCATTCAGAGTCAGATTCGGGTCAATAATCAGGCCAAGGGTCAGAGCTGGAGACAGGTCAGGGATCAAGCTAAGGGTCAATACTGAGTATGAGGGTCTGTGTGAGTGTTCTGTGGTTTGAGCGGAGCCAAGATCTAGTCAGAACAAATGTCAATACACAATGCTCAGCAACAAAATTCAACGTGGTCATAGCAGCTAACAAGTGATCCACATGGTTATCTGAATGCTTCCTGAAATACCCCTTGAATTTATATAGGTCAGACAGCCAATCAAGTGCTGTGAAGTTGCTGTCTGTCAAACCCCTTTAGGTGGGACTTCCTGTGGTTTATGCCCACAGTGGGTAGTGGGAAGGGGACTGCAAGCTTGTTATTGCAGGGTGGCTGAGTGGAGGTGTTTGCTGCCTGGCAACTCTCATCCTGGATTTGAGACCCATTTACAAAGGCAAAGAAAAGAGAACTTTTAGCTTCTAATAAGTGTCATTTATTAGTATTGATAAAAATATTTAAATGAAAAGTCTTCAATGTTAAAAATGAAAAATCTTTCACCAAAAATCATCAGTGCCACAACATATGGGTTTTTGTTTACTTTTTTGAAAAATTGTGACATTGCTAATTCTTTACGGAAAACATCAAAACTTTATTGAAACAGTTTCAATTCTATTTACCAAAAACAATGCAAAATACTAATAATTATTTCAATCAGATTTCAATAATGTTGATTAAAAATTGAGAAGGAAACTAAAAGAAATAGGCTTTTTTTAGCTATTTATTATACTAATAAATATACTGTGTGAGATTTTGTCCTGCACATTAGAACTTTCCTCTTTGTTAATTTAGTATACAGATCCACTTATGGTAACAAAGATGAAAATGCTAGCATAGGCTACGTACCGGTTCTTCTACCATCTTGTTGAGCCTGCTCTGTATAGGTCTAGATGACATGTTGATAAAAACACTACAGGTTGGTCTGCCCTAGCTACCACCAAAGCACAGGGCTAAACCAATCTTGTGGGAAGTGCTGGATTCCCCATTTAGATTCAGGCTGCTGTATCTGATTCTGTGATGTAAATGATCCATGCTTTATCTTAGTCTACTCAGCAGTTCTCAAATGGTGGGTTGGGACTCCAAAAGTGGGTTGCAACCCCATGGTAATGGGGTCACTAAGGCTGGCATTAGGCTTGCTGGGGCCTGGGGCTGTAGCAGGGCTCAGGTTACAAGTCCCCACACCTGGAGCTGAAGCCCTTGTGCTTTGGCCTCTCTGCTTGAAACGATGGGGCTCCGGCTTCCCCCGCCCCTCCCGGGCAGCGGGGCTCAGGCAGGCTGAGGCTTTGGTCCCCCCTCTTGGAGTCGTTTAGTAATTTTTGTTGTCAGAAGAGGATTTGGGGGCAATGAAGTTTGAGAATTACACTTTACATCAGTTTAATCAAAAATACCAAGCCTGGGCAGGGGAGAAAGAATTATCTTAAGCTGTTAGCTCCTGATAACTTTGTCTCTAAAACCTACAAGGAATGATAAGAGCCAAATCTTAATTGTCTCCTTTAATGCCAGTGCTTGGATGTGAAACCACTATTTTAGTCACATGAGGTTCTTCCTATAGTGTTGGGGGCACTCCACGATTAAAGATGAGCAAAATGCTCATAAATATTAATTATTAATATTTATTTAAGGAAAAAGAAAAAACAAGTAAGCAGTAAACTCACTTCATTTACAATCTCTCCAGTATGTCCACTTTAAAGAGTGGGTCCACCCTGATGAGGATGCCTTTCAGTAAATTAAGACCAAAGTATACTGTTCTCCAAGCCAGATTTCAGGGTGTCATGGGTAACTTTAAGTTTATAGATGGACACAGGAACTTCATTTAAGGGTTGGATTCCTATGTGGCATATATAGATAATCTAAACAGTTTATAAATGGTTGGAAGTAGGTAGAGAGGCAGCTGAGGCCATGATAGTTCTGTCTCTACTTCTAGGACACCCACTGATCATTAGGAGATTTTCATAGCTGACTGGGTTTTTTGTTGTTTTTTCTTTCTCTCGGGTTCTCATCCTGAGCCTGAAACTATGGCAGGATGGATGGAAGACACCTTGGGATAATTGCAGCAGTCTGGATGCGCCAATATAACCGAAATATAACTTGGGAACATACTGTCTTTTCTTCTTGTTTCTTACTATCAGTTTATTATCTTTTATTGAAACACATATGAATCCACAAGGAATATTGATACACATTTTGTTACTATTACTTTATTTTGAAACTTTTTATTAAGTGAACGTTACAATAAAACATTAAAGTACTATATCATATATTACTTATTCAGGATCAAGTTAATACAGTAACTTCTCATTTTATGTCATCCTGGTTAATGTTGTTTCATTGTTACATTGCTGATCTATTAGAGAACATACTCTTTTAATGTTCTGCAATGTTTGCTTATAATGTTGTTTGTCTGCTGCCTGCTAGCGAGCTTGGATTCAAGGTGGGCCAGAAGCCCCCGTATCAGCTCCCCTCCATCCTATACCCAGCACCTGCCATCCACCAGCAGCACCCCCCAGCAATCAGCTGTTTTGCAGTGTTCAGAAGGCTCTGGCGCAGGAGTGAGGAGGAGAGAAGAGGTGCACAGCCACTCCCCCACCCCCACGAACCTCCTGAACACCATGAAACAGCTGATTGCTGGGGGTCAGGGGTGTGGGGAGGGAGGAGGAGGCTGTTTCATGGTGTTCAGGAGGCTTGTGGAGGGAGAGGAGAAAGGAGTGAGGAAGTGCCACACTTAGGGGAAATGAGTGGAGTGGAGGTAGGTCTGGGGCAGAGCTGGGGTTGAGCAGCTCCTGGCACCTTGGAAAGTCGGCACCTGTGCAGCCATGCATGTGCCATCCGGAGAAGGGAGTGGTGCACTCCAGGGGAATAGTGTGGGTTCATCATCACGTTCAGTTTCCACAGGGAAGAGTTTGCAGCTGCTGCTGTGTGTCTACTGTGTCTCCTCCCTCCCTCCAGTGCTGCCTTGTAGAGTGTGAGGCTACATTAACCCTTGAGGTCTCAGCCCAAGTGCTAGTTCATCATTTAGTAGCAAGGCATTCCCTGGGAAATATCCCACCTGATATCAACCCGATTGCTTTAGGAAAAGCTCAGGGAGCTCATGAGCAGTCCCCCAGACAATCCTCTGATTAGTACTTGTTTAAAACTTATACTGTATATGTATATAATGTCATTTGTCTGGCAAAAAAAAATTCCCTGGAAACTAAGCCCCCCTGTTTACATTAATTCTTATGGGGAAATTGGATTTATTTAACATTGTTTTGCTTAATGTCACATTTTTCAAGAACATAACTACAGCACTGAGTGAGGAGTTACTGTAGTCAAGCAACCTGGCTAAAGATTTTGCCTGGGGTGCCATCCTCCTCTGAGTATGCTAAAAGGGTGACCAAATTTCTAATACCTGTCCTCTTTTTGGCACTTATTTTGTGTACATATGTGGTGTGAAAGCTTTTTCCATCACAAGGAAAAGCCATATTTTACTTACCAAAATTCCACAGGAGGAGGGGTCACATGCTTTCCAGTTATGTGCATTACAAAGTCTAGCTGCTAAAAATAAAAAAGAAATAAATTTATCACTCTGTTTAAAATGCAGCTCCTCTTACTGTCATTTTTAGAGGTCCAAATGAAACGTTGCAATGGAGTGTCAGAACAGCTCTCGTACTGTAGTTCAGCCTGAGTTGCTTATTCAGCTGAGCTGAAAAGAAATGAGACTTTTTTTATTGTCCCCCATGGACTGCCTGTTTTTCATCTTGGAGTCTCTCATAGATCTTCCTGAAAGGGCAGATGTGACATCATGGCAGTGTGGGGAATACCTGAAGGTCTGAAACTTATGTTGCCTCCTTTGTCTTGCAACTTGTTTTTCAGGCAGCTAACTTGGATAGGAAAGCCAAGACCAGGAGCTGATAGAAGCTAAGTTGGCTCATTCCACATGATAGTGAGTTTAGGGTGAAATATTTGTCTCATTGTATGTATAGTTCATCCCTGTGCAGAAGGCTAAGCCAAGGCTCATGCACCATTAAGTTTTGTTGACTTTGAGGGCACAAGCAGGACATTCCAGGTATATAGGCCTTTTGCTGGCCTTCGACTCATTGCAACACATGACATGTTTCAAGCATCAGATTAGATACAGGCTAGGGAAATCTTATATATGTTATAGGGACTGGATATTAAGGTTGCATGAAACTTCCCATTATAAAACCCTATTTTCATTTTCTTATAACTTTGGAAAAAACATTGATTTTCTGGGCTGATTTTTTCCTGTGTTAGGTGTCTGCCTCAGGCTGAATTTTATTGGAAAAATTCAGCCATTTCCAAGAATGAGACAAGGGGGAAAATACATCATTTTGCCCATGTTAAAAGTTTCTTAAGATCTTTTCTTTGGAATGCACTAGCTTCTCCCGTAGGTTGGAGTGAGGAACTTGAAATTTGGCAGAAGGTTGGTCTTTGCTGTTCTTGTAAAAATCTGTCCAAATTTGGTCAAGCTACAAGGCTTTCAAAAATCAGTTTGCACATGATCAGTAAAGACTTCTTTAATTTTAGCAGCTAAAATATCTGAAGATTCTGTCATACTGAGCATGCTAAAGCCTTTCACAGCAGCTACTGCTGACCATAGCACACATGTGCCATTCCCATGGAGTGACTAAGCTTGCTCCAGCCCAGCTCTACAGGGGCTCAGAAAGACTTTCCCTTTAATGGCTTCTCCCATCTGTTCCAAGCTTGGCTGAGACAAGACCTTGGAACTGAGAGCCAGGGCCATCCAGAGGATTCAGGGGATCTGGGGTCTTCGGCAGTGAGGGGCCCCTGCTTCGGCGGTAATTGGGCAGCGGGGGGTCTTTCCACTCCAGGACCTGCTGCCGAAGTGCCCCAAAGGCCCACGGCGGGGGCCCCCTGCTACCAAATTACCACCGAAGTGGGACCCGCCGCCAAAGTGCCGGGTCTTCGGTGGTAATTCAGTTGCGGGAGGTCCTTCCGCTCTGGGTCAGAAGGACCCCCCGCTGCCAAATTGATAACAATGACCTGGAGCAGAAGAAGCTCCAGGTGCCTGGGCCCCGCAGGAGTTTTCCAGGGCCCCGGAGTGAGTGAAGGACCCTGCTCCAGGGGCTCTGAAAAACTCTCATAGGGGCCCCTGTGTGGCCCAGGGCCTGGGACAAATTACCCCACTTACCCCCCCCCCCCCGAGCAGCCTTGACTGAGAGCACGGTCATAGGCACCGAGTTTCTAATCTGCCAGGGGGTGCTCCCCCCCAGCTCTGCCCAGTCCCCACTCCACCTCTTTCCCCAATGCTCCCATCACCCTACTTCTTCCCATCCCTGCCCTGCTCCTGCCCTGCCTCTTCCCATCCAGTTCCCCTCCCCCTCCTTCCCAGCACCTCCTGACGCAGCAAAACAGCTGATCTGCGGCAGGCAGGAGGCGCTGGGAGGGAGGGGAAGGTGCTGACCGGGGGGGGACCGCAAGTGGGCAGGAGGTGCTGGGGGGAGGTGGAGGTTCTGATAGGGGGAAATGCCGGTGGGAGCTCAGCACTCGCCATTTTTAACTCCATGGGTGCTCCAGCCCCGAAGCATCCACAGAGTCAGCAGCTATGAGCAGGGTGCCTGGCTCTCCTTTCCTTTCACTGACAAACCCCACTCTGCTGGCACCCATGCAACATAGAGGAGGAAATTCAGAGAGCACAAAAGCCAGACAGGAGGAGAGAAGGGAGTAGATTAGAACTAGAATTTGGTGAGACAGGGACTGGTTGGGCAAGGAGCCTGAAACTAGGAACCATGGGACAGCGGAGGCTGGGACTGAGAGACTTTTAGACAAAGAGACCAGAAGTAGGAACTAGAGGAGAAGGGAGAGGGAGATAGGGTGGGAAGGGAGACCAGTCTGACAAAGAGCTGGGGTGGGGGGTAGGATGTAAACTGTCTGGACAAAGAGAGTGTGACAAGAAGCTAGGTAGGTGGTGAGGGGAGACTGAGATTGATCATGAGCAGAGATGGGAAGGGAGTGGAGAGACTGATCAGAGAAGGAGCCAGGAGTGGGGGATTTGGGACTGGCTGGGCAAGGAGCCTGGGGACGAGGTATTGGGGCAGGACAGGGGAGATGAGACTGGCTGGACAAGGGAACTGATATTGGGCAGGGGAAGAGACTGAAAGCTGAGAGGGAGATTAGGGCTCACATGGCAAGTGTGAAGATGGAGACTGGGATTAGAAGCCTGAAGAGTAGAAACTGGGATTGGAGATAAGGAGAGCAGAACTGGTGCAAGCAGTGGAGAAAATAGTATGTGATCATGTCATTAAAGCCTGTATCACGATGCAAACACACAAATGGGCTAAACTAAGGTTGCACATGCCACCTAAATTGTGAGTGCTCGAATTTGCAATCTTAATAGTGTTCTTTTCATATGTTTATGACACAAAAAACCCTATATTTATATACAGGGAGTCAATAGTCACCATATGAAATGAATAGACAGCAGGTTTCAAACAAATAAAAGGAAGCATTTCTTCACACGACACAGTCAACCTGTGGACCTCTTTGCCAGAGGATGTTGTGAAGGCCAAGGCTAGAACAGGGTTCAAAAAAGAACTAGATAAATTCATGGAGGATAGGTCCATCAGTGGCTATTAGCCAGAATGGGCAGGGATGGTGTCTCTAGCCTCTGTTTGCTTGAAGCTGGGAATGGGCAACAGGGAATGAATCACTTGATGATTACCTGTTCTGCTCATTCCCTCTAAAGCACCTGGGATTGACCACTGTTGGAAGAAAGGTTACTGGGCTAATTGGACCTTTGGTGTGACCCAGTATGGTCCTTCTTATGTTCTTATGTGGATTGAAATCAGCTGAGAACCTGAGCTAGTAATGAATACACTTTCTGATGACTAACCATATTAAAATGCAGAACAGAAATACTTTTTCTATTTTTGGTTTCCTAACAGTTTTGCACTTTATATTTTTTTACAATCCAAAAGGGCATCTGTACACTGAGAATAAGGGAAATTTCACAAAAACTCATATCAGAAGCATCTTGTTACAGTCAGTGTCTAGAGAAAATGGCTGCCTTTTCTTTCTGTGATACAGAAAAGGCTCTAGATTCATGTTGAAAGGGCTTCTAAGCACCTTGCGAAGAGGACTGTTGCATATATATATTGATCTTACAAACTGTGGGGATGTATAAACCATAATTCGGGGTTACTTTTTGTGCCAACATGATTCTCTCATACTTGCAACAAATCTATTCTGCCTTCTGCTGATCCTTGCATTTCTCCCTTGCTTTCTAAATGAAAACCTTTCCCTCAGTGACCAAAATGACCACTTTGTATACTGCATGAGTGATGTTTTTAATTTCTCTGTTACTTCGGACATGTATTGGAAAACAAATGGCTAGAACTGTATACGTATGAAAACATAAATAAGTGTGTAGACTCCACTAAGAGCATCCAAAGTGAAGTAATGCTTAGTAAATTAGGTGGATCCTTGTGACCTTGGCAGTGACTACTGAACCATATGAGCTAACATATGAGAAATGATGTTAACACATATATATTTCCAGCTCATCCAGAAAGCAAAGGCTGATCATTTTAAAAGCTACTTGTCTTACCTTTTCCTCTTGCACTTTTGAACAGAAATGTGAAGTAAAAAACTTAGTAAGACCCATACTCTCTCTCCAAGCCGGCAAAAAAGGAAAGGTCATTCCTTTATTTCATTTGTATAATTATTGCTGAAAACATTTAATTATGTTGGAAGCGCTTCAACAACTCTAGCAGAATAGAGTTTCACTCTAACACCTGGAGCATGATTTGGAGTGTCTAGAGTTAGTTGGAATGCAAAGAGGATTAAATAACTGCCCTCCACCTGTTTCCTTGACTACATAAGCCTTTCCATATCATAAGCCTTTCCCTCAAATCTGGACCTTAGCGTCCAAAATGTGGGTGCTTGTATGAAACTCCCCCAAGCTTACTACCAGCTAGGATCTGATCTCGCTGCCACCACGCAGGAATTACAGCGCCTGCCTCGCTCTGGTCCCCCAAAATTTCCCTGGAGGGACCCCAAGACCCAGAAGCTCTGAGTCTTATCGGCAAGGGAAATAACCCACTTCCCTTCCCCTTCTCTCTCCCACCCAGACTTTCCTCTCTGGGCTAACCTGGGAGATACTGTACTTAAACTCCCTGAATGCAAAACAGAGAGGGCACTTTACCTTCCCCCCTCCTTCTTCCCCTGAGGCTATGCATTCAAACCTAGTCAAGCTAACACAAAGAGATTTCCCCCCTCCCTTTGTTCCTTACCCTTAACCAGAGAAAAACCTCAAACAGGTTTTAAAAAGAAAACTTTATATAAAAAAAAAGAAAGAAAAAAGATATCAAAATTTCTCT
>NC_133771.1:51966935-51973401 GCF_003597395.2 Chelonoidis abingdonii
AAGAGAAGAGATAGATCATTTTAGATTTGCGTGATTGGCTGTCTGTCAAACCCTTTAAGGTGGGAACTTCCTGTGTTTATGCCCCCACAAGTGGGTAGTGGGAAGGGGACTGCAAGCTTGTTTATTGGAGGGTGGCTGAGTGAGGTGTTTGCGCCGGGCAACTCTCATCCTGGATTTGAGACCCATTACAAGGCAGAAAAGAGAACTTTTAGCTTTCTAAATAAGTGTCATTATTAGTATGATAAAAATATTTAAATGAAAAGTCTTCAAATGTTAAAAATGAAAAATCTTTCACAAAAAAGTCATCATCAGTTGCTCATAAGCATAGACATTACAGCTTAGGTTGTCTGTCGCGTCTGTGAGCTTTTTTGAGAAATAGTGAGCAATGAGCACATGCGCGCTACCCAGATATCCCTTATACTTCTTTGTGTGGAGAAGAAGCACATATTCAAAGCTATTTGGGGAGATACATATATCGCACTGATATGAATGAGCAACCAAGAGCACAGTCATAGTTGTTTGGGCTCCACTAATTTTTTGGATATACTGAAACAAGGTGGAATCAACTGACACCTTTTTTAACCTTAAAAGAAAGTTCTGTTGAAAATTTGACTGACGTTCTCTATTAAGTAAAAAAGAGATAATCTGGTTACTGTGTGGTAGATTACAGTTCAACAGATGTAGGGTTTACAGACATATCAAGTAATAAATTGAGCAAAAATACTAATAATCTAATTTCAATCAAGATTTCAATAACGTATAGTAATAATAGAAATTCGGATGATCAGGAATATCTTAAAGGAAATAGTCATTTCTTATGTTATGCGCTATTTTAGTGCTTTATACGTACACACTCTGTGTGTTCTTGATTTGAGATATGCTAATTTGAAGAGGATAGGCTCATGGGGGGCTCAATTGTTTTCACTCTATTGTACTATATAAATCAGATTCAATTGCTTACGGTTAGCACCAATTGCCACAAGAAGTATGAGGGAGCAGGCTCCAGTGCGTTTTTAAAGAGTCATTGGTTGGGGGCCTAAGCACACTCTGCTGCTCTAGAGTTATATCCAATGCCTGCAACCAGTTCTGAGAAATGTAAACATTAGGTCAGGATTATACACTAACACGGTGTGACTAGCTTGCCACGCATTTGCATTTACAGATTTACCAGAGGCATATTGATTCTTTCGCTTAGTGGAGTTGTGTATGTGTATAAAGTGGCATTAATTTGGCCTTTCAATGACTAGGAGGGCGTGCATAAAACAGGGCACTAGGGTTTAATGTTTCTTTCTTACTGTAAGGGTTTAACAAGGGAGACCAACCCTGCGCGGCTCAATCAGGAAACCGGATTTTTCAAAGCTAGGAGGCGAATTTTTGGTCTTTGTCTTTGTCATGGCCTCTGCTATGAGAGGGATCTTGCTATTCTGTAAGTTTGATTCATGCAACCAGTTGATAGTACAAGATAGAAACATGGCTTTTAATATGTTTTGGTTTTGTATTTACATGTTGTGTGTGCTGAATGTTTAAATTGTATCTCTCTTTGAAATAAAGGCTGTTTTATTCATATTTTTCTTTTAAGCCAAATGATTCTGTATTATTTTGTCATCTTGAATCAGCAAGAGAAGAGATAGATCATTTTAGATTTGCGTGATTGGCTGTCTGTCAAACCCTTTAAGGTGGGAACTTCCTGTGTTTATGCCCCCACAAGTGGGTAGTGGGAAGGGGACTGCAAGCTTGTTTATTGGAGGGTGGCTGAGTGAGGTGTTTGCGCCGGGCAACTCTCATCCTGGATTTGAGACCCATTACAAGGCAGAAAAGAGAACTTTTAGCTTTCTAAATAAGTGTCATTATTAGTATGATAAAAATATTTAAATGAAAAGTCTTCAAATGTTAAAAATGAAAAATCTTTCACAAAAAAGTCATCATCAGTTGCTCATAAGCATAGACATTACAGCTTAGGTTGTCTGTCGCGTCTGTGAGCTTTTTTGAGAAATAGTGAGCAATGAGCACATGCGCGCTACCCAGATATCCCTTATACTTCTTTGTGTGGAGAAGAAGCACATATTCAAAGCTATTTGGGGAGATACATATATCGCACTGATATGAATGAGCAACCAAGAGCACAGTCATAGTTGTTTGGGCTCCACTAATTTTTTGGATATACTGAAACAAGGTGGAATCAACTGACACCTTTTTTAACCTTAAAAGAAAGTTCTGTTGAAAATTTGACTGACGTTCTCTATTAAGTAAAAAAGAGATAATCTGGTTACTGTGTGGTAGATTACAGTTCAACAGATGTAGGGTTTACAGACATATCAAGTAATAAATTGAGCAAAAATACTAATAATCTAATTTCAATCAAGATTTCAATAACGTATAGTAATAATAGAAATTCGGATGATCAGGAATATCTTAAAGGAAATAGTCATTTCTTATGTTATGCGCTATTTTAGTGCTTTATACGTACACACTCTGTGTGTTCTTGATTTGAGATATGCTAATTTGAAGAGGATAGGCTCATGGGGGGCTCAATTGTTTTCACTCTATTGTACTATATAAATCAGATTCAATTGCTTACGGTTAGCACCAATTGCCACAAGAAGTATGAGGGAGCAGGCTCCAGTGCGTTTTTAAAGAGTCATTGGTTGGGGGCCTAAGCACACTCTGCTGCTCTAGAGTTATATCCAATGCCTGCAACCAGTTCTGAGAAATGTAAACATTAGGTCAGGATTATACACTAACACGGTGTGACTAGCTTGCCACGCATTTGCATTTACAGATTGACCAGCAGGCATTGTTCTTGTCGGCTTTGTGGAGTTGTGTTATGTGTATAAAGTGCATTAATTTGGCCATTGCAATGACTGTAGGGCGTGCATAAAACAGCACTGGGTTATGTTTCCTTAAGTAAGGTTAACAAACGTGAGAGGGGAACCAACCTGCGCGGTCAATCAGGAAACCGGATTTTCAAAGCTACGAGAGGCGAATATTTTTGGTCTTTGTCTTTGTATGGCTTGCTATGAGAGGGATCTTGCCTATCTGTAAGTTATTATTTGCAACCAGTTGATAGTACAAAGATGGACATGGCTATTTAATATGTTTTGTTTTGTATTTTACATGTGTGTTGTCTGAATGTTTAAATTGTATCTCTCTTTTGAAAATAAAGGCTGTTTTATTCATATTTTTCTTTTAAGCCAAATGATTCTGTATTATTTTGTCATCTTGAATCAGCCTCATAGCTGAGAGCCAGACAAAGACAAAGACCAAAAAAATTCCCTCCCCTGAGCTTTGAAAAATCCGGTTTCCTGATTGGTCCTCCGGTCAGGTGTTTGGTTCCCTTTGTTAACCCTTTACAGGTAAAAGAAACATTAACCCTTAGCTGTCTGTTTATGACACGCCCCCTACAGTCATGAAGGGCCAAATTATGCACTTTGATACACATACACAACTCTCACTGAAATCGAAGAATCAAATTATTGCCTCTGTAATATCTGTAATAAATGCTGTCGTTTATACTGCTATAATCTCACTGGTTGCCTTGATATAACTGAGGCAGACTTTGCCCAACAATTTTGACTCTTTATTTAAAGATATCTAGCAGAATTCTGCATTTATTTATATTCATGCAGCACTTTCTGGTTGCATTTTTGAAGGCAGATTTTGAATCTGATTATTGGAAATGCAGCTGCCATGCTTCCTCAAATTGATATCTTTCAGAATCTAAGATACTTTTAACAGCACTGAGGTGCTAAGCAAAGAAACTAGATGAATTAACAGATCACAGACATTTTATATGAATGGGTATTATTACTTGATATGTCTGTAAACCCTACATCTGTTGAACTGTAATCTACCACAAGTAACCAGATTATCTCTTTTTACTAATAGAGAACGTCAGTCAATTTTCACAGAACTTTCTTTTTTAAGGGTAAAAAAGGGTCAGTGATCCACCTTGTTTCAGTATATCCAGGTACATGTGTAATTTAGTGGAGCTGTCAAAATGCATTACTGGGAGACTGTACCTTGTTTCTTCATTTTCTAGCCCTGCATTAGAGGTGCAAAGACTAATGCTGTCACAACACAAAGATAGGAAACTGGTAGAGCTGTTTGTAAACTTAATCACCAGAAGGCAGCATAGCTGACTACATAATAGCACTGACTTTAAAATGTTTCTCTAACGCTTTTGTCTGTTGGGTGACAGAATGTTAACTGCACACAGATTAAATATCACTTTGAAGTGCTTGCTTGAACACATGAAATGTCACTAATGTATAAATGTGGTACTGAACAATAAAGATTTCCAGAGGGTCTGTGGTATTAAAGATTTAAATTGTAATCATGCTTTTTTCCCTATCATATGCCTCTTCAGATTTTAGATGCTTTATATTTTTTCTTCTCTCTACATTTCCACATTTATGTAGTTGCCTCATCATTACACAGGAAAAATAAGACCAAGCCACATGTTTAGTGATAATGATGCAAAAGTCTGCTTTTTGCAATTTTGAGGACTTGCCTATACAAAGTCAAAAAGTACTTGGATTTCTTCCATGATTTTCATAATCTTTATCTGACTCGGGCTGTTAGATCCGTACTTCTGCCTTCTCCTTAGACTTTAATTTGGGATTTAATCAGGGCCACCCAGAGGACTCAGGGGGCCTAGGGCAAAACATTTTGGGGGGACCATTCCATAAAAAAAGTTGCAATACTATAGAATACTATATTCTCATGGGAGCCCCTGTGGGGCCCAGGTTAAATTGCTCCACATTCCCCCCCCCTGCCCCCAGGGTGACCCTGGGAAAAATAAACATTTAAAAACCTTCCGCATCTTGGCACAAACCCAGTTTTGAGAAAACTTCTTTTCAAGTCACCTTTACAAGGTATCACTGGTTCTCAGCATCAGCTAGTGCTAAAAGGCACTAAAGCTCATTAAAAGGCTAGTCTACTTGAAGGACTTTGGCAGCACACCATTATTTAAACACAAAGAGCAAGCATTATCTTTTCCCTTAGCGCTAGCACCTATTCCTTCCCAGTATATCATACTTCTCCAAAAATTGATGCCAAATTACGTCTACATTCTATATTTGTCAGTGCCCAAATGGGGGAAGAGTCATGGATCAGGGAAGAGCACAAAGCTTAGTGAAAATTAAGGCCCCTGTCTAGACCAACATGATGAATAGGCCAAGAGGGAGCGGCATGGGCTGGACGGGATCACAATGAGAAAAAGGCAATATCCTGCACCACCCTATCCTCCTTCCCAACTCCTTACCAAGGGAGGACTCTCCTCTTCCCTGCTATCTGCGATCGAAGCCCCAGAGGGTGTTCTATTCAGTGGTTCATGACGCACTTTTGTTACTGCTGGTGGACATCCTTTCACATAAGATAATCCCGGTGTTGTTGGTGTGACTCCCCCTTCCCCTTATAAATTAAAAAACTCTTTTTTTATATGTTTAAAACTCACGATTCTATAAATACTGGGGGCAAGCGGGGTTTCTGAGGAATAGATGCGCGACAGACCAACCCTAGTCTAGTAACATCAGTGAATCCCATAGAAGAGGGTCCGATTCCGGCCAGTTCTGTGACATCGCCCTTGGTTAATTTAATTTTAAGACACCCGTGTGTGGTGCTCATTAACATGCGATTTTGATTATTTGAGCAATTTTCAGTTTTCACAACATAGGCCTCATCCCGGGATCTGTCCGAAGCAAGCGTCAATGCTCAGTTGTGATAAATGTATATAAGTTTATATTAGAAGACCAAATCCCCAGTAACTATGTCTCCGCAGTTATTGTGGAGGAATCATCCATGGCGAAAGCGTCCTCTAGTAAACAGATCAATTTCATGGAAGTGTTTGAAAGTCTCACTAATGGCTATAGTGGAAGTTTTGCTATTTTAGACACGGATGGTGTAAAAGGATAATGAGATGTCCCTAGCCTCTGTTGTCTAACCATGAGTTGAGTGGAGATGGAGGCAGGAGAGAGATCAGCGTTGAGTCTATTACCTGTTAGGTTCACTCATCTGGAACACTTGCACTTGGCCCACCTGTAGTAAACAGGAGTAAACTAGGCTGGAGGACTAAGGGCTGACCCGTATGGCATCTTGTCTTATGTCTTAAACCTAAAGAACCCAATGTTGGAGACATATGAGTCAAGAAAGCCGCAGAGTATCAGAAACCATGGAAAAATCTCTGACTGTGATGGGCTCAGCATGGCTCACAAGCTGAGGGGTTCAAAAGTTGGATTTTTTGTGAAAGCAGATTTATTTATTGCTTAACAATCAACCAGCAAAAGCCAGCAAATGATGGCCAAACACTGTCCTGAAACCCAAACCGATGTTTCGGTTGCAGACTCAATCTCTCAGCTTTTCAATAAAACAAACACACAAATTTGCAGGAAAGCAGACATGATCCCATGATTTGCTGCCGTTAACAACCGTTCGATCCAGAAAAGTTGAGGGAAAATATTGTCCCACA